>NC_141880.1:26733133-26797390 GCF_030686135.1 Camelina sativa | reverse complement strand
AAGCATTGTACGGTTGTCCTCTAGTGATTTCAAATGTTGCAGTGGTGTTTGTTCTCTTGTGCAACCACATCTTTGGGTGAGCTGGACTAGCGACCAAAGGTTGTTGCAGCTTCTTTAGGTCAGGGCACGAGGTCTGAAGATGTCTCCTATAAAAGGAACATTTAAGGAGAGATCGCAGTCACGGTTGGTGTGCGATAGAGAGAGAGAAGAGAGAAAACTTGTAATAGCATAAACTCATTCTAGTTTTCTCTAAGTATAGGATATTACAGAGTGTGCTCTAAGTGCTAGTGAAGGGCATTAGAGTGGATCACTTGTGGTTCCTATTGTGTTCTCTATCTGAATCTAGTGGATTTCGAGTCATAGACTCGGCCAGACGTAGCTCCCTCGTTAACGAGAGTGAACTGGATAAAGTTTGCGTGTGTGCTCCTGCTTTTACTTTCTTTCTACTACACTCTCTATTTTTCTTCTCTCTCTGTTTCTCAAGATCTCTCTCTTTTTCTTCTTTTCACAACATTCTGTTCTTGGTTGTTCGGTTCTCTTTTCTCAAGGAAAAGTCGACACCTTCGAGTTAAGATTTCCCAACTAGTGGTATCAGAGCTTTGGTTCGTTGTTCACGGTTCTGTAGAGTCCATCAACACGGAGAACCATGTCATCAGCAAAGATAGAGGTTGAAAAGTTTGACGGTCGTGGAGACTACACCATGTGGAAAGAGAAACTTTTGGCTCACCTAGATATTCTGGGTTTGAGCGTTGCTCTTAAAGAAGATGAAGCTATGGTGGGAAAAGCTTCAGATGAGAAGCCATCTGAAGAGGAAACAAAAGAGGATAAACAAAGGTTAGAAGTATTAGAAGAAAAAAGGAGAAAGGCTCGTAGTACCATCGTTCTAAGTGTTTCTGATAGGGTCCTAAGGAAGATCAAGAAGGAGCAGACCGCAGCTGATATGATAAGTGTTTCTGATAGGGTCCTAAGGAAAAGTCGACACCCTCGAGTTAAGATTTCCCAACAGTTGTTGTAACAGCTTGACACTCTAGTGAGTTGTGTATAAATAGATAGAAGAGTACTGAATTGAAAGTTATGTATTGATTGATGTGTGTGTGTAAGAAAGCTTATGGTTTGTTAGAGGAGACTTAGGAGATCTCTTAAATAAATATTCATTGTTTAGGGTTTTGAGTTTGTTTTCTTGGATTGACAAGTGATAAGAGAGAAGAGTTCATATATTGCTTCAAATAGTAACCATATCCACTTTTCAGATTCAAATCAAGAAAGACAGAGAAACAGTGCAAGGTTCTCGAAATGATAGCCTCCACTCACTCATGATTGTGGTGAGTAACTTTTCATATATGCTACACATATTTCGGCTTCTATGACGAAAATGAGAGGAGGAGATTTGACATGATTATAATAATGAGCATGAGACCAAGTTGAATAGCTGAGTTTGGGTAATGTGTGATCTTTGTGTATATGTGTGATTGAGGTTTACCTAACTGTCTTCTGTATGCTTATCACATATTCACATCACTGGTTGTCGTTGAGCTTTTCATTCATAATCTTGTTTTATACAAAGATGAAGTTTAAAAATAACAAAAAAATTTCCTAGGAAATGAACCTAACAATTTTCTGGTTATCGAAATCTTTATAGCTGGACCGTATTAAACCGGGAAATAAGTTGTGGTCTTAAAAGGCTAATGCATTAATAAAGAGGAAAATGGTCACCAATCCTCTGCCAGCAAAGTGGTGATGACTCAGCATGATTCTGGAGTCCCTCCACGGTTCGTGGAACGATATTGGTACCCCGTGAAAAGAGAAAGAGAATTACATCCTCTCTCTAGCTTCTACCTTGTAAGGGTCTCTCACCAGGGATCGAGTAACAGAACATTATTTCCGCTTCCAAACGTACCATTATGGAGTCTGCTCTCCGGATCTTCTTTTCAGGTTGCGTATGGGGAGTATGCTTTAGTACATACATTATACTAAAGCATACTCATTACATGACGAACCTTCTATAACACTCAAGGGTTTCTAATGCGTCTCCTTTGGGTCATTGCACTGTAACTGTCTAGATTTTAAGTTTCTGATCCTCTAGATTTTTGTTGCTCTTGCTCTGTAACTGTCTAGGTTTAGATTGAATATGATCCGAGGATAATTGCCTATCGTCAGCCCTTAGATGTGTTTTGGGCTAGTCATGATTCCAGACAAGTGTGTGGACAAGGTCCTGATGTGGGTAATCAATACAGGTAAAAGAGGAAGTAAAAAGCTCCACACACTAGCTTTTTGGTGATCTTGAGTTTGTTTGGCCCTAAATTTAAAACATTGGAATCTTTTTGAAACAGATCCTTTGTATTTTCACTAACTCTACTTGAGAGTGACTTCTACTAGCAACTTAAATCAAGAATCTAGGAATGTTTATGGCGCCGCATCCTGATCACTAGGTTCAACTTTACTCCCTAGAGTTATTGAGATAATTAGAAAAGGTTGAAGTGTTCTTTAAATCCAGTTAATCATTTTTGCCACAGCTTGAGGAGTAGCAACTAGCAAGTGCATTGTGCAGACTAGATTGAGTTGGTTTGTTTTTGTTTACTTTTTTTTGGAGTTTTTTTTATCATCGTTGAGTTTTTCATTATCTGGCTGAATCTTTTTATATCTATACTAGTATTTTTGCAGCAGGTTTTGGTCAAAAATACTTTTAGAAAAGTTTTTACATTTAATCCTTATATTCATATCCAAACAATGTTAGTTAATTCTCTCTACTTTCCTTACAATCAAACAAAATTAAAATATTTTAAATATTCATATATATATTACTAGATTAGGACCCGCACATCGTGTTTTAAAATTACTAGATTAGAACAAATTGTGACATATAATTCGTTCTGTTTTAAAATTATTTAATAAAGTTAAAGATTTGAAAAATATAGAAATATTTTTTTGTAAGTGAAATAATTTTTCCGAAAATAAATAGATAAATATTATTAGTTAGAGAGAAGTTTTACTTTAATTAATACAATAATTTCTATTATTATATTTTAAAATTATTATCACAATTCTTACAATAACGTAAAGCTAAATTATGGACCACTAATCATTACGAATATTATTATTTTCAAATTTTAATGTTTTACATACAATCAACCCATCAAAGCGTCATCTTATTAGCATCACGTATAATTTTACTCTATGTTTTACCACTAATAATGTGTTCTTACACTCTAAAATATTTTATTGTTAAAATATGCTCTTTAACACCACGACACCACCTATAAAATGTTTCTGTGAACAAATTAAACCAATTTTTGTCTCTTTACTTTCAATTTGAGGTAATTATTTTTTTTTATTTTATTTCTTGTCAACCAAACTATAAATTAGAAAGTAACTCTAGGAGTCGTTGCCCAAACTGGAGGAAAGGAGTTTATAAAAGAAGTACAGTTTGTTTAACCACTAAAATTGTTTTTTCAAAAAATATTTTGGATGCAAAACTGAGCAAAAAATAAATTATCAACACGATTGCAATGGGTTTTTGACCAACCCAATAAAATTTGAGAAATAAAAAGATAGTTAAAAGAATAAAAATTTATAACACGATGATATATGAGTCTTAGATAATTTATAGATATAAAATATAAACTAAAATAAAAAAATCTAAAAATATTACAACATAAGAAATTTAAAATATTTATTTTAAAAGGAATAATAAATAAAGATCTTACATATCTTTAACTGAAACAATAAAATAAAAACTCAGAATAATAAAGAAAATTTTATTTTAAAATATCAAGAATTTCTAATAAGAAAATCAAATTTAACTAAATAGTATAACTAAAATCTAAAAATGCTACAGCATAATTAAATTAAAATATTAAAAAGAAATAAACAAATGTTGATAGTATGTAGATTCATATCCAAAATTGTATAGACAAATAGAATAAAAGTCCTTATCATCGTAAAGACAAATTACCTCTTTTTAAATTTCAATTACTGTTTAGTTTTTAATTGCGAAACCTGATATTAAAAGAAGAAGATTAAAGACATTGCCATTGTTGGATGCATTAAGTGAGTCTCTCCAGGTTCAAGGTTGATAATTAGTTCTCTCTGACCTAAATCCACTCCCTTGCTCACCAATGCTTTGTCGTAACCAACTATTTATGTATCCCTCTTTTTCAGATAATGTTTTGAAAAAACAGTCATGTTGATTAGAATAATTTTACGGAACTGTAGAGACTAGAGAAAACACAAGAAAATTACAAATCGATTTTAGAAGCAAACATGATATCTTGCAACTAGTAACCAACGCAGAAACGAGAAGAGGAGAATAGGCATGATTATTATGAGCATGAGACCAAGTACAGAGACAAAATCAAAATAGAGATCATAGCCATGACGACAACTCAATTCTTATATCATGCTTGTGCGTCACGCATTAAGGAACGTTGCAAACTCAAAAAATTAGGGGAGGCTAAGGAAGTGTTGCAGATTCCATCTATCCTCTTCCTTTCCCCTATTCTTCGACTCGTGTGTTCACCATCTTGATGTCATCTTTGTCATCCACATATGTGACGGTCGATATAGAGATGTTGAACAAAGAACCGGGACTAAACCCGGAATTAAGTTGTGTGTTTTAAACCAGTTATATGTTAGAAAGGTTTTAAGTAGTAATTCATTAAATAAATTGTTACCAATTTCGGCCCAGTAAAGTGGTAGTGACTCAGCATGACTAGAGAGTCTCACCGGGGTTCGAAGAAGCAATTGGTATCGTAACAAGGATTGGTGTCTATCACTGAGAATCATGCTTCCTCCGCAAAACCTGATGTTAAGAGAAGAAACTTAAAAGACACTGTCCTCTTTTGAATATGTTAGGAACGCAAAAATCGAATTGAGAAAATATACGAATTATATTTAAAATAACGAAATCATAAACGAATTACAACAGCATAATATGAAGCAGTAAATAAATCACGGAGGCGAGATATGATATCTCTTTCCTTAATTCAATAAACCGGCCGTAAGTGCTTTCGAGCAATCACGATTTATGAATCTCAGAATACAACCGATCACGAACTATTACAGTAGCACACAAGTAATAGAACTCAAGCGAACAGATCTACGTTATACTCTCGAGACTACTAAACTAAGAACTTACTTGGACTAAGCAATGGAGAGGGAGAGAGATCTTCAGAGGAAGGAGTCATTGTGTTTTTGTGCATGAAAAATAATGAGAGGTTGTGCCTCTATATATAGTGGAAGGAGGGAGGTCTCAAGAAAATATTCACTGAATATTCTCGGAGTGCTGTCCAAGTTGCTTGGAGTTCACACCAAGTCTTTCCAAAAAATTAGATGGGTCTAAAGCTTTTCAAAAAACTCAAAAGCCCACGGCTCGCGTCCACGTCCAGCCCAGCTCGCATCCGTGCTCGGCCCGCCCCGCGTTCGTGCCCGACCCGCCCAATTTGGCTCGCGCGTGGGAACCTTCTCTCTTCCTTCTACACACTTTTGAAACTAGAATAGTGTGAAACTATATATATATATATGAGTGAAAAATCAATCATATTTCCGATGTGGGATATTTCCCAAACCATCCCAAGTAGCTTACTTCACACTCTTATTTCTTATTCAACTCAACTCCGTTTTGGACGTATGAGTATACCATCTTGTAGTACTCGTTACCAGCTTTCCATTTCACTCTCAACCTGACAATTCCGATCAGCCATTTGGCCGGAATTTTGCCAGAAAGTCGCCGAAAAGTCACTATCCCAAAACCTGCAATTTTGTGAAACTTGTTTATGAAAATTCAGTTCCAACAATCCCCCACATGAATAGAAAGAAGTCTAAACATATGAAGACATAACTAACCCTATAGACTAACACTATTAGCTAGACTAGACAGGCCTTCGAGAGTATATGCGAAAACTATTTGTATCTGAGTTGGTGGCGTTTTTCAACCTTCTTCATATGGTTCCTTTCCTCTCCCTTTTCTCACTTCTCCCTCTTTTTTTTTAATCAAAGGTGTAGGCGAATACTGGGGTCATCGGTAATTTACCTATCCCTCGCTGCCAAGCTTTGTGTGATCATTTGACTCAAGAGTAGAACAATGATGTCACAGGTAATTTACCTACCCCTCTAAACTGATCAAGATCATCTCCTCTTTTATTCTCTTTTTTTCTTTCTTTTTTTAGATCATCTCATACTATTGAAGAAGTGCAATGTCTTTTGTGGCTTGAATGTAGAGATCTAGTCCAATGTATACCAATTCCCTCGGCTTGATAATTAAGTCCGGTTTAGGTCCTATAAAAGTTAGAGACAGCGTTTGATCATCTGAATATCCATCGAATAGGGACTTTGGGGATTGTTGAGTCGGCTCACAGTCTTTACAAACTTCGGTTCTGTTGTCAAGCATAATCAAGATTCATAAGAGTGTTAATCCAAATCAAATAAACCGTTAGAATCAGATCATAATCCCCTACTAGTTTTGACTCAATAAAAAAAAGTGACTCGATAAAAACGTCAAGATTATTGATGTAAAAGGTGAAAAAAGGTCTCAGGTCAACAAAATAGAACGTAGCATTAGTATAGGATGGAACATCCTTCCCCATAGACTTAAATCACACCATCCTCGGTGGGAAAAAAGAAAGAGTTGAGGATTAAAAATCATAGGGAAAAGTGTAGGGTTTAAGAACAATGTCACCTTGATGGAATGATGGTTGTCGACTCTTAGATGTTTAATGGTTGCCCAAAAATTGTCTAGAATTCGGCTGTGGTATTGAAAATGTGGTGACTAACCGTTTGTAACTTCCTTTGGTTGCTTGACATCGAGTATGAACTAGGCTAAGTTCATTCAAATAGTGTTTTATATATCTCTAAATGCATCCTCCTTGAAATAAAAACCTAAAACCATCAATAATAATGATGAAATAAAAATAATAAAAACATACCTAAATAGAAGAATGGTGATGGTTGGTGGTAGGATTGTGGTGGTTCGGATTAGTCTCGCGGTACACGGATGAATGGTCGCGGACAGCAACAAATGGTTGGTATGGTACGCGGGACATGGTACACGGTACGCAGTACATGGTATGTGGTACGTAGTACATGACACATGGTACATAGTACGTCCGACATGGCATCGTCTACGGTTGGTACAACTAGTGGGGACTCTTGGCATCGATCACGTGAGGACGGCGATGATCCGTTGCCTTTGGCGTACGTCGGTCACATTGAACATGGCCGGTCAGTAGGTGGTACTTGCCACTAGTCATAGTGTGCATTGTCAATCCATGTTCCTTCTTCTTCCTTCTTTTTGGCTTTTCTATTTTCTATTTTTCTATTTTGTTTTTTTTATATGAAAACCTGAAACTAAAATGCAAAAATATTAAAAGTAAAAGAAATTAAATCTAAAAAAAAATAAAAAATTACTAGACATGGGTTGCCTCCCAAGAAACGCGTTTGTTTAACGTCGTTGGCTCGACGTTAGCGGCCAAGTTAGGCTTGAGAAGAGTTAGCTTCGGGAATCAGTGCTCCTTCGGCTCCTTTGATATATTGATAGTCTGCTCCAGCTTAAATCACAAGTTGTCCTTTTGCGGAAGTTTCAAAAACTTTTGCATGAAGAAGAACTTCTTTAGTATGCCTTATCATCTCTTGGATCTGTTTCTTGCTCTCGCTACTTAGCTCAGGAGGAAGTATGATCTTGATCTTGGAAATTTGAGGTGGCTTAGGTGGTTTAGGCGGCTTGGGTAGTAGGTTTTTGGTACTTGTGGTTGCTCCTTTGTTGAATTGCTTCAGCTTGTTGATGTTAGGGTCCATCGGCTCTTCATGTAATGGGTTGGTTGGCCATAGCTTCGGTTTAGAGATAGTCGGATATGACTTATTCTTGTTGATGTTGGCAAACGTTGTCCTCTTTGACTTGTGGTTGATGATAGCTCCAACAGTAGCTAGGAATGGTCTTCCTAAAATCAAAGGTCTCTCGGTCTTGTCTTCCATCTCTAAGATGCAAAAATCGGTAGGGACTATGCAATCTCCTACAACAAGAGTTAGGTCTTGAACAAATCCGTTGGGAACCTTTTGCGATGAGTCTCCAAAGACTAAACTGAGGTTGGACGGCGATATGTCTCGCAATCCTAGTGTAGCGTCTAGAATCTTCAGCTTTAGGCAGTCTCCTTAAGGGGCAGTGGCTTACTGTTTCTTCATCAAATGGACATGTCATACGAATTATATCTTCATGATAGTCAAAAAATGGTACCATAGGCTTGGGTTCACGGTAGGTTAGGGCTAGTACGGCTGAGATAGCATTGCAATATCCTTTAGGATTCTCTTCGACTTTTCCTGGAAGTACACCAACTTGGCGTGGAACGGCATTAGCGGTTTGAGCAACTTGAGTTTCAAGCTTCTTAACATGGATAAAAATGCTTTCAAACTTCCCATTCAGTTCAGTATAGATGTTATCCATCCTTGAGTTGATGTCCCTTGACTGCTTTTGAAAAGCAACAAGGAGCTCTTGCATCTTTGTATCGACATAGGCATCAGCTTGAGAAGTAGGTGCTTGGGCTGGTCCGATTTGGAAAGGCGGCTTGTTGTTGTTTCCACCGAAATTGTTGCCTTGAAAGCGGTTAGATTGCTGAGGAGAATTCTGATCTTGGGGATTCTCCACATTTGTGTTCCTATAAGAAAGGTTAGAAGTATTTCTAAAATTGTTGTTGAAGTTGTTGTTGTACCCTCGGTTTTGGTAGTATCCTTGAGCACCAACATAGTTGACTTCTTCTTCTTTGTCATAAGAATCTTCTTGGAAAGGCTCCATGTTTCCATTGTTAATTGTCTCACAAGAGTTTACTCCACGTTGTTGGTTCCTTAGAAGTGGGTTCATCATGTTCTTAAGATCGGCAATCTCCTTTGCGTCAGAATTTCTAGAACGGATGGTTCTATCAAAATCAGTGCAAGTGTTGCTACTACTTGCGGCAAAGTTGTCAATGAGAGCTCATCCTTTTTGAAAGGTCTTCGTAGTAAAACCTCCATTGCTGGCCGTATCGAGTGAAAGTTGATACTTAGGGGGTAATCCTCTATATAAGGTACTTAAGAGGTTACCTTGAGCAAAACCATGATGGGGGAGTAACGTTCATAGTCCTTGAAACGTTCCCATGCTTCATAAAAAGATTCGACCAGTCCTTGTTGAAAACTTTGCAGCTTGTTGCGAAGAGAGTTGGATCTCGACTTTGTGTAGAAGTGATTGAGAAAGGCTGACTTGCATCTTTCCCAACTAGTGATCGATCCAGTAGGTAGAGACTTTAATCATCTATGAGCGTTGTCGGCTAGAGAGAAAGGAAGAAGCTTACACTTCAAGTAATCTTCAGGAATTCCATTGGTTCTTGTTGTAGAGCAGATTTATTCAAAAAGATCAATGTGGTCCATCGAATGTTCAATAGAAAGGCCGTGGAACTGATTTTGCTTCACCAAACCAATAATTTGAGGTTTAATCTCGTAATCACGTCGTGCAGGATAAGTGATACGGATAGCAGCATGGTCTTGAACAAATTGGTTAGGAGCATCATAACCGGCTATGGTACCGGTTAGGTGCGGCACATCTTAGAGGGTGCACATAAGAAGGTTGTCTTCTGCCAGCTTTAGGTAGTGGTGGATTAGCGACGAGAGCAGGCTGGTGAGGAGGAACATCGAGATTGTGTCCCACGCCTAGAGGATTAGCATTACGAGGAGCTTGTAGGTTGTCTCGGCCAACTATAGGTTCGAGTTGCGGATCAGCGGCTACAAGGTTGGGGTTGCCACTTTGTGCGAGAATTGGTTCTCCTTGGTCGTTGAGGGCAGGAGGTATCAGCGGTTGGTCGAGGTTAAGGGGACCTTGGTCCTGGTTCCTTTCTTCGGCCATGAGTTGTTGTTTTTGAAGTTTCCTAAGCTCACGTTCTAGTCGATCAATGTCTTGAATTAAAGATACGGTTCCGGAGGGATGACTCCTAGTCATGCACTACAAATTTCAAAAACAGAAACTAAAAGAGAAAATAGAGGTTATCGAAAAACAAGAAAATTAAAATTAAAATTGAAAAATTCCAAAGGAAAATTCAAAGTATCTTAGAAGAAAGTTCTTATCAAATTCAATGGGCAGCTAGTTACTCCCTGGCAACGACACCAAAAAGCTTTGATGTGTCTAGAATTTCACTCCAAATCTTTTACCTCAAAAGACTACACAACGACTGAAAGTGCACAGTTAATTAGTGTAGTATTTTAGGATCAATCCCACGGAGAGTAGTAGCTAACACAAATTGAATTAAAAGAGAAAGAACTATGGCTAAGACTAAAAAAGAGATTGGAGTTTTGGTTTTCCTAATAACTATTGCAAATAAATAAAAACGGTTTAAAACTATAAGACTAAGGCGTTGGGCGTTTTGGGAGTCATCTCAGGGTTTTCATGGTTCTAAGCAATATTAAGTGTCAAGATCTAACAAGTAAATATTAATTTCGGTCTAGGTTCTCAACTACGAAACACTAATGAACTAACAAGCTACTATCATAGAATGAAAGTCTAAAGTGTTCATACACCGTTACTTAACTTTCGCAGGCAACGACGCATGTCAACCAGCTAGTAAAACAAGTTCGATACATTCACCAAACTCCGCAACTCAACTTACGCAGGTTACAGCGCGAGGTTTCGGTATAACACTAGTTCGGAGAAGTAGGATAACGCGGTTAGCGCTCCCGTTCTATAGATCAGCACTTGGTGATCAATCCAAGCACATGCATTAAGATAAAGATGTCCCAAAAGAAATCTAATATAAACGGAAATAAGATCTAACAACCTAATTAAAGCGAACCTATGAATTCCCCTTGAATCACCCCATAAAACCTAACAAATAAAACTACTCGCTCATGATGCAAAGAAACGACATTGATATTATAAAGTATAGCATCAAAAATGATTCAAATAACATAAAAGGGTTCAAAGGAAACTTCTCTATTTGTCACAAAAGTAACTTGATCCCAAAAGCAATGAACGTATGAAAGAACTAGAAAGAGTAGAAGGAGATTGGTGACTTCGGCGATGGCTTCTAAGAGGAGGAGAGAGAAGACGAGCTTCGACGGGGGTAGAGGAGTCTCTGGTCGTCTCTAGGTCGGCTGCTGGTGGCGTGTATGAAGAACTTAGAGGCACAAAGGAAGCACATCTCAAAACCTTAGGTCTTAAGAGTATTTATAGGGTTTTGTCTAGGTTTAGGGTTTGTAAGGGTAGAAACGTCTTTTCTTTTTAAGTGCAGGACAAGGGGCAGCGAGAGAGGCTTCTGGACCGTGGAAGAGGCTTAGACTGGGCTGCAGTGATGGTCGCTGGTCAGGCCTTCAATAAAAGCCCATCGGCTGGCTGCTTCTCTTCACGTTGGTTTATAACACGTAGATGAATGAATGGATTAACTTGATTCCACTTCGATGAGAAAGATGACTCTTTCAGCTCTCCATACACACCAAGAACGCTAAAATGTGAGTTCTGGAATATCTTCAAAAGTGGCCCGTATTGTAAAGCTCTGAATCTGTCCTGAAACGTATTTTCCTTGTCTTTGGGTCCTTTTTGCTATAAAACCTGTAAAACCTTCTTGAAACCTGAAATAATTGATAATAGAACTTTTATACCTGAAATCTCATCAAACTAGTCCTAAATCCATATGAAAACTATACCTAAAATGAGTAAAATAATGATGTTATCAGTACCCCATATCCTTGTCTTGATCTCATTCACAACTCTGACCCCTTCTGGAAGATTAACCCAGCTGATGCTCATTAGTAAGGAGCCTGGTCACACTCTTCACAGCTTACTTACCATCCTTTGTAAACGCCCACACGTAACAATCATGAAGACATAGTTCAGGGGAAAATGATTGTATCTTGAACACATCATCCTGTGGGAAAAGCCTCTGCAGGAGTGTGGTGTTCCATTCCCCTTATGATGTTATCAATGTCGATACCTTCAGATTTAACTCTACCAGCATTTCTCTGTTGAGAGGACGCCTTGGAACCTCGTCAAAAATCCATTTGTCTAACCAAACACTAATGCTCAAGCCATCTCCTAGAGACTTCATTACACCTTTTTCCAACAGCTCCCGACCAAAAAGAACACTGTGCCTAGGAAGGTCTATAGCCAATCTTGGCTTCGAAAAGACTAGTATTTACAAAATACTTAGCCTTGTACACTCTAGCTAATAGAGACTCATGAGCATCTAACAGTCACCAAGCCTGCTTGGCCAAAAGGGTTTGATTGAACCTGCCAATATCTTTAAAACCAAGGCCACCACACTCCTTCGTCTCAGTGATCTTCTCCCACGATACCAAATGCATTTTATGCTTGTCCTCACTTTCGTTCCACCAGAAACTTGCCATGGTACTTGTGATTCGGCGACATTGATGTTTCGTCAACCTAAAACAAGACATAGCATATATTGGTAGCATGGCAATGTTAACTCTCATTTTTCCAGATTTAATTTTTCATCACTTCTCTTCCTATAAATACACATTATCTTATTCCCTTAGTCTCTCACTCTTTCATTCTCTCATCTTCTTCCACTATATCTCAAATCTCTTTTTTTTTTGTTTTGTTTTGTGTTTTTTTTTTGTTGTTGTATGGGTTAAAAAAAATCAAATCAAATATCATTGTAACAGCTTAGAGTTTATATGATATGTATATCTCATATTGTTTTTTTTTTAATGGTTTAAAAGGTTTATCTCCATTGTCTATTTTATATTAACCTCTTATAAGTCATTATTTTCATACTTTCTTACAATATTCACCACACAATAAGATCACGAAGTTGAAATGATCCATATCTAATTATCTATTATGTCCCCGGTTATCTCACATATTCATGTATCATCTTTAATAATTTATAAAGATCAATATAATATTTAAAGATCAATATAATTATCCATTTATAAAGTCTATTTTGTTTTGTAAAGTCTATCAACTCTATTTATAAAGTCTAATTTGTTGTGTGATCCAATAGATAAATCTGCATAGATCAATATAATATTTATTTTATTTATGATTTGAGGTTTTTGAAAACAAAACGAACATAATTAAAAAATTGGTCTTTGTGTTTTAATCAAAATGAAAAATGTTCCTAAAAAGAAATCATATTTAACTGGAAGTGAAATATAAATAAATAATATAATTTTAAAAATTCCATTTAAAAAAATTCTCAAAAGATGAAACCATAAGTATGAAATCTAGCAATATAAATTAAATTGATGAGTGAAAAACAAAAAACAAAAACCAAAAAGATATAAGTTATCCTTGGGGTTTTAAAAATTCTTGAGATTGAAGTTCATATAATTTTATAAGAAAACTAATTTAGTTTGTCACTTCAAAAGTAATATTTTTCATTTTGAAATATTATGTGTGAGTGTTGAGTTTATATCAACAAACAACCAAATCATGTGAATTTTGATTGGACAACTTGGTATTCCTTTTATTTCAAGTTATAGCAAATTAAAATATTTATTTATAATTAACTCACTTTTAAAGCCATGTAACTCCATATAACTCTACATTTAACTCAAATGTAACTCCTATCCAATAATTCTAAAGTAATTCATTCCACCTATTAACTTATTTATCTTTCAAGAGAATATGTTTTTGGTTAAATTTTATATATATATTTTAATTATTTTGGTTAGCTTTGAACTTTGAAATGAGAAATATTTTACACACATTAATTTTATATGTAGTTACTAAATTTTAAAATGATATTAAGAAAAACTCTTTAAATCAGTTATTAACCACTATAAAACATGATATATATATATATATATATCAATTTGTAATAATTACATTTTAGTATTTGTTAATTTCGGTATAATAAATAACCATACCCAAAAATGTTAACACAAGTGTAGGGTTTAACTTGCACATCATTTCTATAAGAAATTTGATATTCATATTTTAGTAGAGAAAATCAAAAGTCATCCTTTGATGCCATTGTTAATAAAAAATTAAAGAACAATATTTTAATTTAGCAAAATTTCAAAAATGTTATAAAAACTATTATATATGCAACCACGCATTGCGTGGACTAATACCTAGTTATTAAATAGAGATTAGGTTACCAATTCTCACCCATCAGAGTGGTATAAGTGACTCGGCATATTGTTGAGTGTTTCTCACCAGGGAAAGAGTAACATATTGGTATACCGCAGACTCACGGTATTTCCTAAGCAGTTTAGGGAGTCTATCACAGAGAGAATCATTCCTTTGGTGTGGTAGCCGAATTGAGGTAATCTAAATTACCTCTTTTTGAAAAAGCTTAATGGAAGACGACTAAAAACCGTGACTTTATTCAACCTTTCATCAAATCTCACCTCCTTTTGTTTCAAACGTACAAAAACTTCCCATCCAGCCCTTATGCTGATTATGCTCCGGACCGGCCATGTTCCCATAAGACTTACTATAAAACGACTCTCATCAGCACCAACATCCACCGTTGAAGGCTCCTTGAAAAGGAAAACCTTCTAAAATACTCAAAAACCAAATCCAGTTTCTGACCCTTTAGATTTGTGTTGCTCTTGCTCTATAACTATCTTCAGGTTGAATATGATCCAAGGATGTTTGGTTATCGTTCTGGTCTAGCCAAGATTCCAGACAAGTGTTTGGACAATGTCCTGATGTATAGAGGAACCAAATGAGTAATTCCGTAAGAGTTTTTTTTTTTTTTTTCCATATACAAAACGCAACTTCACATTGTCACAAAGGACGAGTTAATCTTAACAGCTACGTAACCACTCCTGCTTCATATTTCTTATCAGACCAACACTCTGTGTAGATCCTTTAGCTGCAAGTTCATAAAATATAACTAAGTATTGAGGCAAACATGCAGACCGTAACAGTTGGACAAAACAAACGACTTTTAAGGGTGGTGTAAGCACAACCGTGACTTATTCATCCTTCCCCAAGTCTCACCTCCTTCCTTTATTTCCAACGCAATCTCTACGAACCAAAATCTTCCCATCATATATATACTTACTAAACGGACTCGGATGATTGTCAAAACTAACCAATTAAGACTCCTTGTGAAGCACGAAAAACCTTTTAAAACTCTCAAGGTCAAGGTTTCCAATGCGTCTCCTTTGGATCATACACTCTTGACTCATGAAGATTAACAGAAAACAACATATCATCAATCGCACAATAGGGCTCTTGCCACAGAGCACTCAACTTATCTATACTCCTCCCCATGAAATCAGTTTAATTTCTTTGGACTCCTTGTAAGAATTACAAACATATGAGTATAAGAAGAATAGAGAATGAGATAGAATGATTAAGAGAGAGAGAGAGATGGAGAGAGCGGCTAGGTTAGAATAGAGGAGAAGGAGAGATTGTCATTCCTTAATAAATATTGACCTAGTTACATTCTATTTATATGTATACAAGAAGATCAAAAATAAGGAAACTTCTTATACTATACAAAACGACATATAGACTAACTATTGGCGTGTTCATCTTAATACTCCCCCTCAAGCTTAACTGTGTGAGTAACAGTTGAGCTTGGAACTATGAACACCCACCTCATTAAAAACCTTAGTGTATAAAACCCATTTGGGACAAAAACACACTAAGGGAAAAATAGTATGGGGTCAGTAGTCTAGGGTAGGTGCTTGCGGCCTAGTAAGGTCCATGAGCCCGGGTTTAGAGTGTATATACTCACAAACTTTTGAACTTGCTGATTTGGTGAAGATGTCTGCCAATTGTTCAGAACTCTCGATGTGGCATGGTAAAATAACTCCAAGTTGAACTTGCTTACTGACTTTATGATAGTCCACCTCTATGTGTTTGGTCCTTTCATGAAAGACTGAGTTGGTTGCAATGTGAATGACAGCTTCATTATCACAGTGCATTCTGATCGGTTTTGAAGTGTTGATGCCTAGGTCCTTCAAGAGGGCTTTGAGCCACATTAGTTCGGTTGTGAGCTTCCTCATTGCCCTGTATTCTGATTCAGCACTTGAGAGAGAGACCACCTTTTGCTTTTTACTCTTCCAAGTAACAAGGTTTCCTCCCACAAATGTACAATAACCCGTTGTTGAACGTCTATCTTCACGGTCTTCAACATAATCTGCATCACAGTATCCTACAAGCTCCGTATTTTTATTACATCCCATCCAAATGCCTTGTCCAGGAGCTCCTTTCAGATACTTGAGTATGCGGCTCACTATCTCCCAATGATGTACTGTTGGCTTTTGCATATGCTGGCATACCTGGTTCACAGCAAAGCATACATCAGGTCGAATTATGGTGAGATAAATGAGCTTATGATACAAGACACGGTGGTGAGTCTTATACCGGGATAGAGATGATGGCTTCACAAGCTGGCGGTCGCTTCTCTCTTGTGAAGGAAAGATGGTCGATGATGTAGATTTGACACGATGGCGGTCGCTTCTCTCGTGTGGGATCAGTAAAGGGGGAAGTGCTGGCGGATTGAAGTACACCACAGAGATGTGATTGGTCTCTGAAACAGTACACGAACTTAGCCTTGTGGAATCTCACACACAAGACAAAGAACAAGCTTATTCTCTCAAGAACACTTAAAGAGAAAAAGTACAAAAATTCAGTATTTTATTGATAATCAAAGGTGAAAAATCGTACAACTGCTGCAGGGGGACTTTATAAGAGTCCTTTAGCTAGCCCTAAGGCCAAAAATAAATGCAAAATAATGCAACAAAGGAAAGCAAATAAAATCAAACACAAAACCATTATTTTTGGAAAGTAAATAAACTAATAAAAGAAAATGCTAAAGTAGACTTGATCTCTCTTGATGAGCAAGTCTTCTAGCCGTTGTTGGGGTTGGTGGGACCTGTAAGGATCGAAAATATTGAATCAGACTTACCTGGATGCGATTTAGGTCCAATAGACGTTCCTTGAACCACTTCTTGTACTACTCCATGAACTACTTCAGGGTTCTTGTCTTGTATTGGCTTGTTGGTTTGTTTACTGAAGTAGGGGTCTTCCTGGAGTTCCTCTAGAGTATCTTGATCAGCCTCTTGATGCTCGTTCATGTCCTCTATGTCTTGGTCTTGATCTTCACTATATTGATCGGAGGCGTAGCTTGTATCACACGTCTCTTGCAGATCCAATGTCTTCTCTTGGATTCTTGAGGTTCCTTGACCTGCCAAAAGAGGTTTCATACCTGGGGAACTGGTCTGATCAAGGCTCATTTGGGTGAAGATTTCAGCAAGCTCTTCCTCGGTAATGTGATCATGTCCATCATGGTGGCATGATGGTGGTACAGACCAGCTGACGTTCTTCAGCTCTAGGGAGCTTACAATGTCTTGAACGGCTAGGTTAAACCTTGTCCTTAGTTGTTTAGCCTTTGATCGTGTCATAGGGCCTTTTCGTACTTCTGGTACAGGATGTGGTACAAGATCTGGTTCAACGGTTTGGTTTGTAGGATCGATGTCCGCATCATTCCCTCCCTATTCAGAAGGTTTTGTCCTCAAAACTGAATCTCCTGAATCATAAGCAGACAAGTCAGCTACATTAAAAGTGTGAGAAATTTTTACCTCATTTGGTAGCTCCAAACGGTAGGCATTGTCATTGATCTTCTCAAGAACTTTAAATGGACTGTCGCCTCTTGGTGATAACTTAGAAGCTCGTTGTATTGGAAATCTCTCAGGCCTCATATGCAACCAGACCCAATCTCCCGATTTGAACAACATCTCCTTTCTTCCCCGATCAGCCTTGTGTTTGTTGTCGACATTCTTCTTTTCCAAATTTGCTTTGGCTTTGTCATGCAACTTCTTGATGATTTCTCCTCTTCTTAGCACATCTTAGCAAACCTGTTCTATCTAAGGCAAGGGTGCTAAATCTAATGGAGACAAAGGGTTAATTCCATAGACTATCTCAAAAGGAGATAGTTTTGTAGCTGAATGGACAGCACGATTATAAGCAAACTCAATAAAAGGAATGCAATCAACCCATGTTGCCATATTTTTACCAAGAGTGGCTCTAAGTAAAGTAGAGAGAGTTCGGTTTACCACTTCAGTTTGTCCATCTGTTTGGGGATGACAAGTTGTAGAGAATAGAAGCTTGGTACCTAAATTTCTCCAAAGTGTCTTCCAAAAGTGACTCAAGAACTTGGTGTCACGATCAGAGACTATTGTCTTTGGAATTCCATGGAGGCGCACGACTTCCTTGAAGAACAAATTTGCGGTTTGAGTCGCATCATTTTTCTTGTCACACGGGATGAAGTGTGCCATCTTGGAGAACCGGTCCACAACAACAAAGATTGAATCCTTGTGTTTAATCTTTGGCAATCCTAAGACAAAGTCCATAGAAATATCTACCCAAGGGGCGTTAGGAATAGGTAATGGTAAGTAAAGACCATGAGGATGTAACCTGGATTTTTCTTTGTGACAAACAATGCATCGAGCACAAAATCTCTCAACGTCTTTCTTGAGATGGGCCAAAAGAAGTGTTCCATTACCACGGCCAAGGTTTTGTCGACACCAAAGTGACCCATCAAACCTCCACCATGTGCTTCAGTGAGTATCAAGTCTCGCATGGAACCTTGAGGAATACACAACCGCTTGTCTCTAAATAGCAACCCATCCTGCAAGTAGAATGCTTGGTATGCTCCTTTGCCATACTCCTTGTAGCACTCTCCAAATTCTGGGTCATCTTTGTACAACTCTTTGATATGCTCAAATCCCATTACTTTAGCCTCCATAGTAGCTATGAGAGCATATCTTCTTGACAAAGTATCAGCAACCACATTCTCTTTGCCCTTCTTATACTTTATCACATATGGGAACGTCTCAATGAACTCCAACCACTTTGCATGTCTCCTCTTAAGTGAAGTCTGACCCTTGAGATGCTTGAGGGTTTCATGATCGGTGTGAATGATGAATTCCTTGGATAACAAGTAATGTTGCCACGTTTCTAGTGCTCGAACTAAGGCAAAAAGCTCCTTGTCGTAGGTCGGATAGTTCAACGTAGCTCCACTCAACTTCTCACTGAAGAAAGCCACGGGTCTTTTTCTTTGATGTAGTATAGCTCCAATTCCCAAGCATGATGCATCACACTCTACTTCAAACATAACTTCAAAATCTGGGAAGGCTAAGACCTGTGCTTGTGTGAGCCTCTCTTTTAATGTGTTGAAGGACTTTTCTTGAGCTTCTCCCCATGAGAAAGGCACATTTTTTCTTGATCATGGCAGTCATTGGTGCAGCCACTGTACTAAAATCCCTGACAAACCTCCTGTAGAAGCTTGCGAGACCATGAAAGCTGCGAACGTGTCCAATCGAAGTTGGAGTAGGCCATTCTCTTATTGCCTTAATCTTCTCCTCATCCACATGTAGGCCGTGTTTACTCACTACAAAACCTAAGAACACACACTTATCAGTACAAAAGGAGCACTTCTTTAGGTTAGCATAAAGGCCTTCCTTCCGAAGTGTTTTCAAAATTAACCCTAGATGTTTAATGTGATCAGAATGGCACTTACTGTAAATAAGTATGTCATCAAAATAAACAACAACAAATTTACCAATAAATGACCTTATAACCTGGTTCATTTACCAATAAATGACCTTAGAACCTGGTTCATTAGTCGCATGAAGGTGCTTGGGGTGCTGGTTAACCCAAATGGCATGACAAGCCACTCATAGAGACCTTGCTTGGTTTTAAACGCGGTTTTCCACTCCTCTCCTTCCCTCATTCGGACCTGGTGATAGCCGCTCCTCAAGTCAATTTTGGAGAAGACGGTTGCACCACTTAACTCGTCCAACATGTCGTCTAGTCTTGGAATGGGGTGTCGATACTTGATGGTGATATTGTTGATTGCTCGACAGGCTACACACATCCTCCATGTACCATCCTTCTTTGGAACTAAGAGAACTGGTACCGCACACGGGCTGAGGCTCTCTCTGATGTACCCTTTATCCATTAGGTCACACATTTGCTTCTCTAACTCCTTAGACTCCTCCGGATTCATTCGGTAAGCTGGTTTGTTTGGTAGAGCAGAACCGGGTACAAGATCGATTTGATGTTCAATGCCACGAATAGGGGGTAATCCTAGTGGTATCTCCTCTGGAAACACGTCTTTGTATTGATCTAGTACAGCTTGTACTTCAGCGGGTAGTTCAAGCTCACTTGTACCTGTACTTAAACATTCTTTGAACATCATTAGTATCACGGTGCCTGATGTTCACATATTTTACCCTGTTTTCCCTTAATATATTCACATCTTTTGCATCCTTTGCTATCCTTTTTGACCATTATTGCATAGTTTTAGGACCCTGTTTTCCCTTAATATGTTCACATCTTTTGTTTTTTGGTCTTGAATCCTCTTACAAATTTCTTTCACACAGAGGACTGTGTGATTTAAGTTTGGGGGAGGGTTTGAGATAGCATTTGATGTTTTGTTTTGTTTTCTTATTTCAAATTTTTAGCATCATCATGTTAGTATTTGCATAGCATCTAAGGCATAGAAAACCCCTAAAAATTTGAAATTTTTTGCAAAAATCTTTAGAAGAAAAAAGTGTTCATGTAGTTTGCATTGCATAATAGCATCTTGTTTAGCATGTTTCATGTAGGACTGTTAATTATTTTCATTAGGGATCTATGACGAGTTTTGCCTTGTTAGCTTGTTTAATTCACTAAACTAGGATCAATGCCCAAGTTAATAGTACTTTGATGCTAGTTGAGTAGTTGGAAGCATAAGATTGAACCAAGCCTTGAATTCCTGCATTGCATTTGGTCTAAATTGAAGCATGTTGTGATTTGATGCCATTTCCTATTTATATGAACCTAATATTAACTTGTAATTATCAGTTTGTGCATTGCTTTAAACTCATGGATACCATATACATATTTGGATCATCTTTCTCCTTTTTACCACTCTTGTTGATCCAAGTAGCTGATTGAATCATTAAAATCAGTTTCCAATACCCTTAACCAACCCTTCTTTCAAGCCATGTTTATTCTTGAGTGTGTAAGGCCTATTTTGGGATTGAGCTTGGTAGAAAGTGTTAGGTTTGAACTGACAAGAATAATGCCTTGTGTAGTTCTAGTTTGCATTTTCCAAACTAGATAGGACTAGGTGATTTCATTGTTGGGTTTGGGATTTGGTTGTTTGAAAAAGAAAGAAAAGAAAAGAGAAAAAGAGAAAGAAAAGGTTAGAGTCTTTAGGAGGGGAATGTGTTTAAGTAAAATCAAAGTCTAGTGAAAGAATGGGAAGTATGATATTATTTAAAGATGGTTTCAGTCAAAGAAAAGAAAGAAAGAAAAAGAAGAGTATAGCAAAATGCTTTTATGTCTTAAGAATAAGAAGAAAAGAGAACCATAGCAAATAAATAAGGTTACCTTTGGGTAGACAAGGTTTTGTTCTTGTATGTGTCTAAGTGATCTTACCTTTAGCATTCTTCTATAGCTCAATCCATTTTTATGAGAGAACCTTGATATTGATAAGCCCTACTCTAAACAGAGACCATCATTGTCTCTAAACCTTTATTTCCAAGCCAAATGAGTTTAAAACATTGCATAAGATTGATCCATGTTCTTGATTAAATGAATGTTAAAGGAAATGGTTGATTTGAATGCATGTGGACATCTAAGGCTCAAATCAGTAAAGGTTGTGATAGGTTTGTCTAAATTCTTTAAGTATAGCTCATTCAACTTGCAACATAGTACTAGTAACTTGGACATTGATTCTAGCTGGTTTATTTGCAAGCTTTAGGAGCTGAGATCCCACTTTCAACCCTCACCTACCTTCTTATGTCTGTTTATTTGCTTGAGGGCAAGCAAAGACTAAGTTTGGGGGTGTTGATGTTCACATATTTTACCCTGTTTTCCCTTAATATATTCACATCTTTTGCATCCTTTGCTATCTTTTTTGACCATTATTGCATAGTTTTAGGATTGTTCTTGCATTAGAGTGTAGTTCCATTGCATTTGCATCTTTTCTTGCATAAACAGGTGATTTTGGAGCCTAAGGAGCATGGAAGCAATGATGAGGAGAAGTGAAGCAATCATGAGGAGAAAGCAAAGGAGTTAAGGCTGGAGAACCAAGGTCCGGAGTCCCACTCGACTGCCCACTCGACCAGACACTCGACCGTGTGCTGAGAGTGACTTGACCGAGTGGAAGGAGCACAAGAAAACCCAACTCGACCGGTCACTCGACCGAGCACCGGGTCGAGTTGGCCGAGCCGCCTGGCTATTTTGTTTTTTAGCATTTTTAGGGCTTCCTCTACTTTTTCTATTTAAAGGCCTTGTACCCTGCAGCCACCAAGAGTCCAGCTTTTTAGATAGTCAAAAACCTAGTTTTTACCCTTTTGGGAATTATTCCTTTTGCACTTTTATTATCTTGTATCTCCTTGAAGGAGAAAAACATAGAATTCTTGGATTTTTTTGGTTCCATAACTTTCAAGATATTAAGAATTCGTGTTTGATTCATTCTTCAATATTGTAGATCTTTGCTTTATCTATCTAATCATGCAAGTTTCATCATTTTCTGGGTTTATTACTTTGTTGTTCATCATGTGTTCTTGTGAGTAGTTGCTTAGGATCTTGAGGATGGGTTAGGTTGGGTTGTGTTTGAGGTTTGTTTGATTTGGTCAAGCTTGATTGTTGTAGATCTCTTCTAGGCTAGATTTTCTTAATGCTGGTCCTATAACCGAGAGGGTAGGATCTGATCTCAAGCATCTTAGCATCACACCAATGTCTAAGGAGCATAGATAAGACTAGATCTAGAGACTATCATTAGGCTTGCTAAGAGATTAGAAGTCTTGTTTGGTATTTGACATATTGCTTAATGCCTGCTTGTGTAGATTCTTTACTTTGTGAGAACAAGTCTAGAGATGCATGAGTTTGATTGTTTCTTGCCATGAGAGTGGATTAAACATGTCTTAGAAATATATGTCTAGAGATTAGCTCAAGTTGTTTGAGATTTGTTGACCAAGTTAGATGACCTCAATCATTAGTCCAGCCCATGAATCCCTCCTCAAGACCTTCCTTGTTTATTGATTTCCTAGCTTAAATCCTGTTGTTTGATCGTTGTTTGATTTGCTTTTGTATTGCTCTGTTTTTCTTGCATTGCTCTGTTTTACGTATTTGTCCAGCTCGACCTTGCACTCGATCTACACTCGATCGAGTGCTTGCTCGAGTTCATCCCCAGAATTCTTGTTTATGCTTTGTAGTTGTCCTGTCTTGTTTCCTGTTTCATTTTAGTTGCATTTCTGCTGCATTCACTTAGTGTCATGTTCATTACTTGTCTTGCATTAGTTCATTACTTGCATTATCATAGTTCTATTTCTGTTCTTGGTTCATCATAGCTTTGATTAGTCTGTTCTCTTTACATTTAGCATCTATCTTAGTAGTTTTTACTTTCTGCGTTTTACATTTCATCAATAGGATTGTTAGTGACAAACATCCTTTACATTTGGCTTGACTTAGACATTTATGCACATCCTGATTGCTTGCAAACTCTCAGATTGGATTAACACCTCTTATACTACAACTGCATAAGGGGAATTGAAACACCCTTCCATCCATTCATTTCATATCTCACCATTCCATACATTCATCATCCATACCACAATTATATGTGTTTCAATTTGGAGCTGTTGCCCATTTGAGTGTTTATTTGTGACAATTAGGGTCTATATTAGTCTAAGATTAAGTTCCTTTATCCCCTTGTTCGCTACTGATCTCGATTCTTCTACTGCTTGTTTGTGATTGAGTTTCAGGTACCAACTCGACCACCGCTCGACCGAGTGAGTGCTCGAGTTCGTGATCGAGTCAGAAGCCGGATACAAATAGACCTCACCTCCCAGTCGACTCGACCATCCACTCGAGCCTGCGCTCGACCGAGTGCCTGTTCAAGTCTGTACTCGAGTCTGTTGATGCAAACAAGATCCAAGGGACCTGAGACAGCAGAGAACAAGAATCAATCAGAAACAAGAACAACAAGTGCTAATGGAGCAACAAGATCAACAAGCTCCAAGGGCAAGGAACATTGGTGCTGCGGATGACCCTAACACACACAACCAAAGAGCTGGTATTGTGCCTCCTGCAGTTGCCAATAATAATTATGAAATCAAGAGTGGATTGATCTCCATGATACAAGCCAACAAATTTCATGGGTTGCCGATGGAGGATCCTCTAGATCACCTTGATGAGTTTGACAGGATATGTGGACTCACAAAAATCAATGGACTGAGTGAAGATGGCTTCAAGTTAAGGCTATTCCCATTTTCCCTTGGAGACAAAGCTCATCTATGGGAGAAGACACTTCCAAAAGGAGCAATAACCACATGGGATGCATGCAAGAAAGCATTTCTGGCCAAGTTCTTCTCCAATGCAAGGACTGCTAGGTTGAGGAATGAAATCTCAGGTTTTGCACAGAGAAATAATGAAAGTTTTTGTGAGGCATGGGTGAGATTTAAAGGATTCCAAACTCAGTGTCCCCACCATGGATTCAGCAATGAGTCTTTGCTCAGCACTTTGTACAGAGGAGTTCTACCCAAGATTAGAATGCTACTTGATACAGCCTCCAGTGGAAACTTTCTCAACAAGAATGTGGAAGAAGGCTGGGAGTTGGTAGAGAATCTTGCTCAATCAGATGGTAATTATAATGAAGATTATGATAGAACCATAAGGATCACCTCCATTGATCAAGAGGACAAATACAAGCAGGATTTAAAAATGGTCAATGAGAAGCTTGACAAGATTCTCCTAAGCCAATCAAAAACCATTCACTTCATTGGTGAAGAAGAAGCTCCAGTCCAAGAAGGAGATAGGGAGTTTGCTGAGTTGTGTTATATGCAGAACCAAGGAGGAGGATACAAAGGCTACAACCAAGGTGGAGGATTCAAGCAGAACAACCTCTCTTATAGGAGCACCAATGTAGCCAACCCTCAAGACCAAGTCAATCCACCTCCTCAGCCTCAACAACAGAACAACTATGCACCCAAGCAGCAGCAACAAGTGTTCCAGCCCCAATTGTGTCCCCCACCAGGGTTTCAGACTAACCAAGGCCAGGAACAAGACCTAAGAGCAATGATACAACAGCTGTTGATTGGACAAACCAATGGAAAGATTGAGGAAGCCAAACAGTTTGTTGAGTTGAACCAAAGGCTCACATCCCAGTACAATGATCTGAACATGAAGTTTGAAGGTCTCAACTCTAGAGTGAAGTTTATGGAGAGCAACCTTGCCTCTACTTCAGCTCCTAAGCCCAACCAACTCCCTGGAAAAGCAGTTCAAAACCCAAGGGAGTTTACTGCCAAAGCCATTCATATATTTGAAGAAGTAGTCACTGAGAACAGTGAAGTTCAAGTTGGGGAGGATTGGTCATTTCTTGAACCTCAGAGTGAAGTTTGTGCAAAGCAGACTGAATCTGGTATTGCACTCGACCAGGTGCTCGAGCAAGCACTCGACCGAGTGAGTGTTCGAGTGGTCGATCGAGCTGAAGAGTCAGAAGCTATCAAGCCTGCTAAGTACATCCCTCCTGCTTACAAGCCTCCACTACCATTCCCAGGGCGTTTCAAGGCACAGAAGCTTAAGGAATTAAGGGAAATCATTGAGAAAAAAAGAAATGTTGGCTTGGCAACAAGAGGAAGAGAAAGCTTTGAAGGA
Source organism: Camelina sativa (assembly GCF_030686135.1). Taxonomy (NCBI): domain Eukaryota; kingdom Viridiplantae; phylum Streptophyta; class Magnoliopsida; order Brassicales; family Brassicaceae; genus Camelina; species Camelina sativa. Next base: position 26,771,805 of record NC_141880.1, on the reverse strand, counting down.
AGAGGTTGTGATTGAGAAACAAGAGGAAGTGATGGCCATACAAGAGATCATCATTGCTTACCAAGAAGAAGAGAGAGGACCTGCCTTGGAACAGTATGATCCATATCCTCTCTATAAGGATTTTTTGCTTGATTTGTCAAAGAAGAAGGCTCAAGCTCAAGATGAGAAGGATCTTGAAGACCTTGGAGGAGTTATCATCCCAATTAAGCTTAAGGATCCAGGTCCATTTTATCTGCCTTGCACACTTAGCTATCTTCACTACAACCAGTGCTTATGTGACTTGGGAGCATCTATCAGTGTGATGCCCTATTCTATAGCACAAAAGCTTGGGCACACTGACTTCAAGTCCACCAACCTTCATATATGCCTAGCTGATGGTTCAAACAGATATGTGGTTGGCAAGTTGGAGAATATTCCAGTCAAGATAGGAAGAGCAAGGGTTCATACAGATTTTGTGGTATTGGAGATGGACAAGGAACCTAAAGATCCTATCATTCTTGGGAGGCCATTCTTAGCCACAGTTGGAACTGTTATTGATGTTAAGGAAGGTCTTGTGACCTTGAACATTGCTGAGGGTATAGCTATGAAGTTTAACATCTATAACCCAACCAACCTTCCTACCATTGATGATCAACCTTTTACTATCAAGGAAAAAGGTAGTCATGAAGGTTTAAGTGAAGTGGCAACTCCAAAGGACAATCTCTCTCTTCAAGAAATTCTGCGGAAAAGCTTAAGAGGTCAGTTCAAGAGTTGACTGGTATGATTAAGGATCTCCAAGTTAAGCTAAACAAGAGGTCTTTGAGGAAAGCAAGACCAAAGCTCAAAATCAAGAAGAAATATGGTTTGTGTGTTAAGGGTGAGGTGATCAAGGACCAGACTCACAGTGATCAAGAAGTGCCAGGGAGGATTTCATCACCTCCTTGGTATCTAAACAAATCCTAAGAAGGCAACCAAAGCCAAGCTTAGTGACTCTGAACAAGCTCACTAGGGAGGAAGTCCCTAAGATATCCTTTGTAAATAAGCTTTATTTTCCTTGTAGTTTTGATGTGTTTTATTTTATGTTTGTGTTGGACAGGCCTTTCAATGAAAGTGTAGATGGGTATGGAGAGATTTGGACTTGGGGAAGTAGACTCGCAAGCCCACTCGACCAGCCCACGAGAGGTACTCGACCAAGTTGGCAAAGAACTAAGGCCCACTCGATTCCCATTTCTCTAGAATGATCGAGTGGAGGGAAGAAAAAGAAGAAAAATTTGAATTTTCAAACTTTGGTCAAGGAGTGCTGGTCGAGCGTGGGGTCGAGTGGTAGCAAAAAGCAGGTCAAAGATTCCCATTTCAAATTTTGAATGGTATGGATGCTCCACTCTTGTCTCCTTGTCCCCTTAACTTCTTTAAATAGAGCTTGATTCGATCATGTATCTCTCACACTCTCTCATTTGCTCAAAAACAATTAAATTCAAGTTTAAAATCTCTCTCAAAGTTCATCTTTTTTCTCAAGCTCAGCTCTTTTAGTTTTTGGGTCACTAACCTATTAACTTTAAGCTTTGAGTTATTCCTCTCAGTTCTATTCGAAAATGTCTTCAAGGATTACTAGGAAGTCTCAACAAGCGGCTGAAAGCTACATGGATCGTCGTGATGCTAGTCTTGAATCAAGAGGCGAAACTGGAAGAACCACTCGACGACCCACTCGAGCAAGCACTCGACCGAGTGGTTGTCTGAGTGGTAGGTCGAGTCAGATGCCGAGTTCAAGGAACCAGTCGGCTGAGGAAGATCCTGAGAGGACTGAAAGTGAAGAAGAAAGAGAGCCAACTCTTATAGAATTCATGAGGAGAAACAAGACCAAAGGGAAGAGGCCAGCAGTTGAGATTGAAAAAGAGGAGGTTGAGAGTGAGAGTGAAGAAGAAGATGAAGAAGAAGAGGGAGAGGATGATGGAGAAGCAGAATCTTGTGGTTTGACAAAGAGGCAACTTTATGAAACCTTCATGAGAATGGAGTTCCTGGGGACTAGATATCCACACAAGGAAACCATGGAGAAGCTAGCCATTGATGGAGATGTGGAGTATCTTTTTGAAAAGAGCAACTTAACCAAGTTCATGGGGCTTTGCATGGAGGGTTACAAGGAAGAAAGTTGTGAGTTTCTAGCCACAGTCAAGCTGCACACATATGCAAGGAAGGATGATGAGTTGGGAGCTGGTCATATTGCCTTTACTATCAAGGGGAAGAAGTATGAGCTTCCAATGAAGAAGATAGCCAATATCTTTGGCTTTGAAGTTGAGAGTAATAGGAGCTTAATGATACCAAGAGAAGAGTTCTTTGCTGTTTGGGAAACCATTGGAGACAACATCACTTACTCATCCTCCAAGACCAAGAGTTCAAAGATAAGAAGCCCAGTCCTAAGGTACTTCCACAAGACCTTAGCAAACACCTTCTTTGCTAGGAAGGAAACTGGAAATCTCAATGAGGGTGAGCTCAAGATGATTGATATGGCTCTCAATGGAATCATCCTTAAGGCAAGAGATGGAACCATCATTCTTGGGACCACTGTGGAGATTGACCTTGCAATGGTGCTCATTGACCACATGATATATTTGAGAAGTTGGGTAGGCAAGCTACAAAACAAAGGGTCAAGAGGAGCCTTAGCCATTGGAGGCATCATCACTCCAATACTACAAGCTGCCAAGGTCCCACTTAGAGGAGAGAAGGTTTTGCCAAGATGGATTGACTCAAGCTACCTCACCTCTACTCTCATATTGGCCAAGGAAATGCATCAAGGAAATCACATTTTCAACTTTGAGCTTCCAACAGTTGGAAAACAGTTGATCTTACCTAACCAAGAGCTCACCACCATTCAAGAAGGAGCAAACATTGACTTTTGGCCAGCTGATGAGTTCTTGTTTGATGGGATAGTTCCAGTTAGAGTTGATGAAGCCGGAGATGTGCAAATGGCAGATGGGGAGGAGCAGTTTTACTTTGAGGATTATGAGCCCAACCCAAGAGATAGTAGAGGAGTGAGGGAGACTAGCAAGAGGTTGACACTCCTACAAAGGTGGAACAAGTGGCATGGGAAGAAGTTTGATAAGCTAAAGAAGAAGGTGGGCAATATGGCTAAGTCCATCAAGAGCCTAAAGAAGGAGATTGCTGAGTTGAAAAGTGGAAATTCTTCACCAACACCATCTAGCACTTTGAGGAGGAGTAGCTCAACTAGAGCACTTTCAAGAGTTGAAAACTCTGTGGAACCAGCTAGAGCCTCCATGTACGAGCCAATTCAGAGGAAGAGGAGTTCAAGTAGCCGAGAACAACAATTTTCAAGGCACTCGACCGGGTCACTCGAGCACCCACTCGACCGAGCACCCCAAATGCACTCGGCCGAGTTCCAGCCCAGAACACCTTATGGCTTCCCAGCTCCAGCTGCTTATCCAAACTATCCAGGTTACCCTCCCTTCCCATCCCAGTACTTCATGGATCCAACACTCTTGCACCAGTTCTACCAGCAGCAAGGTCAGAGTTTTGGCACTCGCAGTCCAGCTCGACGCCCCCCCCACTCGAGCATGTACTCGACCGAGTGCCAGTCGATTCCCATCGTCAAGTTGCCTTCATCTCCCCCTCAAAGTCACCAACCAGACCTCAACTACACATTTGACAGAATGAATGAGGATGTGGACAGCTTCTTCTCCAATCCTTGAGGTACCACTATCATCTTCACTTGTAAATATCATAGCATTTGATGTTGTGTTTTGTTTTTTGGTCTTGAATCCTCTTACAAATTTCTTTCACACAGAGGACTGTGTGATTTAAGTTTGGGGGAGGGTTTGATATAGCATTTGATGTTGTGTTTTGTTTTCTTATTTCAAATTTTTAGCATCATCATGTTAGTATTTGCATAGCATCTAAGGCATAGAAAACCCCTAAAAATTTGAAATTTTTTGCAAAAATCTTTATAAAAAAAAGTGTTCATGTAGTTTGCTTTGCATAATAGCATCTTGTTTAGCATGTTTCATGTAGGACTGTTAATTATTTTCATTAGGGATCTATGACGAGTTTTGCCTTGTTAGCTTGTTTAGTTCACTAAACTAGGATCAATGCCCAAGTTAATAGTACTTTGATGCTAGTTGAGTAGTTAGAAGCATAAGATTGAACCAAGCCTTGAATTCCTGCATTGCATTTGGTCTAAATTGAAGCATGTTGTGATTTGATGCCATTTCCTATTTATATGAACCTAATATTAACTTGTAATTATCAGTTTGTGCATTGCTTTAAACTCATGGATACCATATACATATTTGGATCATCTTTCTCCTTTTTACCACTCTTGTTGATCCAAGTAGCTGATTGAATCATTAAAATCAGTTTCCAATACCCTTAACCAACCCTTCTTTCAAGCCATATTTATTCTTGAGTGTGTAAGGCCTATTTTGGGATTGAGTTTGGTAGAAAGTGTTAGGTTTGAACTGACAAGAATAATGCCTTGTGTAGTTCTAGTTTGCATTTTCCAAACTAGATAGGACTAGGTGATTTCATTGTTGGGTTTGGTATTTGGTTGTTTGAAAAAGAAAGAAAAGAAAAGAGGAAAAGAGAAAGAAAAGGTTAGAGTCTTTAGGAGAGGAATGTGTTTAAGTAAAATCAAAGAATGGGAAGTATGATATTGTTTAAAGATGGTTTCAGTCAAAGAAAAGAAAGAAAGAAAAAGAAGAGTATAGCAAAATGCTTTTATGTCTTAAGAATAAGAAGAAAAGAGAACCATAGCAAATAAGTAAGAATCTCTCATTCCACTAGAAAGATCAAGTAAGAAACCTCTCCTAAGGCTTGAAAACAAAAGAGAAAAGGGTATTTGAGAAGAGAAGAAGATAAATGGTAGAACTAGGATCATGTGGGCTTAGAATGATAGGATCAAACACTTGGGTTACCTTTGGGTAGACAAGGTTTTGTTCTTGTATGTGTCTAAGTGATCTTACCTTTAGCATTCTTCTATAGCTCAATCCATTTTTATGAGAGAACCTTAATATTGATAAGCCCCACTCTAAATAGAGACCATCATTGTCTCTAAACCTTTATTTCCAAGCCAAATGAGTTTAAAACATTGCATAAGATTGCTCCATGTTCTTGATTAAATGAATGTTAAAGGAAATGGTTGATTTGAATGCATGTGGACATCTAAGGCTCAAATCAGTAAAGGTTGTGATAGGTTTGTCTAAAGTCTTTAAGTATAACTCATTCAACTTGCAACATAGTACTAGTAACTTGGACATTGATTCTAGCTGGTTTATTTGCAAGCTTTAGGAGCTGAGATCCCACTATCAACCCTCACCTACCTTCTTATGTCTGTTTATTTTCTTGAGGGCAAGCAAAGACTAAGTTTGGGGTGTTGATGTTCACATATTTTACCCTGTTTTCCCTTAATATATTCACATCTTTTGCATCCTTTACTATCCTTTTTGACCATTATTGCATAGTTTTAGGATTGTTTTTGCATTAGAGTGTAGTTCCATTGCATTTGCATCTTTTCTTGCATAAACAGGTGATTTTGGAGCCTAAGGAGCATGGAAGGAATGCTGAGGAGAAGTGAAGCAATCATGAGGAGAAAGCAAAGGAGTTAAGGCTGGAAAACCAAGGTCCGGAGTCCCACTCGACTGTCCACTCGACCAGACACTCGACCGTGTTCTGAGAGTGACTCGACCGAGTGGAAGGAGCACAAGAAAACCCAACTCGACCGGTCACTCGACCGAGCACCGGGTCGAGTTGGCCGAGCCGCCTGGCTATTTTGTCTTTTAGCATTTTTAGGGCTTCCTCTACTTTTTCTATTTAAAGGCCTTGTACCCTGCAGCCACCAAGAGTCCAGCTTTTTAGATAGTCAAAAACCTAGTTTTTACCCTTTTGGGAATTATTGCTTTTGCACTTTTATTATCTTGTACCTCCTTGAAGGAGAAAAACATAGAATTCTTGGATTTTTTTGGTTCCATAAATTTCAAGATATTAAGAATTCGTGTTTGATTCCTTCTTCAATATTGTAGATCTCTGCTTTATCTATCTAATCATGCAAGTTTCATCATTTTCTGGGTTTATTACTTTGTTGTTCATCATGTGTTCTTGTGAGTAGTTGCTTAGGATCTTGAGGATGGGTTAGGCTGGGTTGTGTTTGAGGTTTGTTTGATTTGGTCAAGCTTGATTGTTGTAGATCTCTTCTAGGCTAGATGTTCTTAATGCTGGTCCTATAACCGAGAGGGTAGGATCTGATCTCAAGCATCTTAGCATCACACCAATGTCTAAGGAGCATAGATAAGGCTAGATCTAGAGACTATCATTAGGCTTGCTAAGAGATTAGAAGTCTTGTTTGGTATTTGACATATTGCTTAATGCCTGCTTGTGTAGATTCTTTACTTTGTGAGAACAAGTCTAGAGATGCATGAGTTTGATTGTTTCTTGCCATGAGAGTGGATTAAACATGTCTTAGAAATATATGTCTAGAGATTAGCTCAAGTTGTTTGAGATTTGTTGACCAAGTTAGATGACCTCAATCATTAGTCCAGCCCATGAATCCCTCCTCAAGACCTTCCTTGTTTATTGATTTCCTAGCTTAAATCTTGTTGTTTGATCGTTGTTTGATTTGCTTTTGTATTGCTCTGTTTTTCTTGCATTGCTCTGTTTTACGTATTTGTCCAGCTCGACCTTGCACTCGATCTACACTCGATCGAGTGCTTGCTCGAGTTCATCCCCAGAATTCTTGTTTATGCTTTGTAGTTATCCTGTCTTGTTTCCTGTTTCATTTTAGTTGCATTTCTGCTGCATTCACTTAGTGTCATGTTCATTACTTGTCTTGCATTAGTTCATTACTTGCATTATCATAGTTCTATTTCTGTTCTTGGTTCATCATAGCTTTGATTAGTCTGTTCTCTTTACATTTAGCATCTATCTTAGTAGTTTTTACTTTCTGCGTTTTACATTTCATCAATAGGATTGTTAGTGACAAACATCCTTTACATTTGGCTTGACTTAGACATTTATGCACATCCTGATTGCTTGCAAACTCTCAGATTGGATTAACACCTCTTATACTACAACTGCATAAGGGGAATTGAAACACCCTTCCATCCATTCATTTCATATCTCACCATTCCATACATTCATCATCCATACCACAATTATATGTGTTTCAATTTGGAGCTGTTGCCCATTTGAGTGTTTATTTGTGACAATTAGGGTCTATATTAGTCTAAGATTAAGTTCCTTTATCCCCTTGTTCCATACCACAATTATATGTGTTTCAGTGCCCTTGGCACTCATGGTTTTACAAACCTCATTGGATCTCAAATAAAGTTTAGAAGTCCTTACCTCGACCTCTTTGTTCATGTGTTTTTGCAACTCATGAACTTCAGAAGGACTTAAAGGGGCAAGGTTGAAATTACATTCATTGTGCGTGAAAGTGTAATGGTTTGTTCGATCGTCGTGAGTTGTAGCTCGGTCAAACTGCCATGGTCTTCCAAGAAGAAGATGTCCGGCTCTCATTGGAACTACATCGCAAATGACTTGATCTTGGTATTTCCCAACGCTGAATGATACAGTAACTTGTTCAGAAATTTTCAGCTCGGTGTCATCGTTCAGCCACCTAAGTTTGTATGGCCTCGGGTGCTTTGTTTTCTGAAGACGTAACCTGTCCACCATATACTTGCTAGCAACATTAGTACAAGAACCTCCATCAATAATCAAGTTACATACCTTGTTCTTGATTGTGCATCGAGTGTGGAAAATATTTTCCCTTTGAACTTTCTCCTCGGGGTTGACAAGTACACTCAGCATACGTCGGATCACAAGAAGTTCTCCTGTGTCGGGATACTCCACATCATTCTCTGGATCAGAACGGTACTCATCTTGCTCGTCTTGAGACTCATAGTCTCCACTAGGTGTGACAATCATCACCCTTTGGTTCGTACATTCTCTCGCCATGTGTCCCCTGCCTTGACATTTAAAACGTTTTTGTAAGTCTCGTTGATAATGATCAGGTACATACCTCAACCTCAAGAGGTACTTCATGTCGCCCCAACTGCTGATGGTAGCAAACCGCTGCCTCCTTCTATCGGCTACCGTCCTATCCCACCATGACAAGGCATTGTCAGTGAGCTGCGCCGATGCAAGGGCTACCTTTTGGGCTTCTCCATAGAAATAACATTGGAATATGTATTCCATACGTCTCTCCCAGTCCATGTAAACCTCCGGATTAGACTTTCCTGCAAAAGTAGGAGATATTAGTTTAACATCTCGATTTTGTTCTCGTGGTTCTACCTCTCTAGCACGGTTCTGCATGAAAGGATCTTCTCTCCGATGATGTTGACGCCTTAATGGATCTGGTGGTGGATCATCATCATCCATGTCAATGGATTCGTCTTCCTCGTCGCGGACATTCCTTTGTTCTGGATCTGGTCCAACGTCAACCCTCGCTTGAGGTTGCTCCAAACGGCCTATCCTATAGATGAGTCCTCTCAACTGCTCTGTGAGGGTTCTCATCATTTGCATCATGGCGTCTTGGGGTATATCTGCGATTTCTCCCATAGTGAGTGTCTAGAACGGATCTGCGCTTAGACAAAAACAACAAAGGATCAACGTACCACAGAAGTTGAAAAGGGAAATGTCAAAGAAAATAAAGGAAACTTTTCTTTTTTTTGAAATTTTAAGAATGACAAGCAATATTAGACAATAAAAGCAATGAAACAAAAGCTGAAAAGATTTTTTTTTTTAAATGCGAGATGAACTAGTACGGCAACTAATACAGAGAGTGAAACACACAACTTAAGGAAACAAATTGAAAATATATTTTTTTTTTTTAAAGTTTTTAAATAAAAGCTTAAACAAACTAGAGATAAGGCTGTGAAATAAAAGAAACTATTTTTTTTTTTTTTTAATAAAATAAAACAAAAGCTACAAATGAAATGAAAGTTAATGGAAAAGATAAACCTGGCAAGGGAACAGCGTGAACTGTGCTCTGATACCAGATGATACAAGACTCGGTGGTGAGTCTTATACCGGGATAGAGATGATGGCTTCACAAGCTGGCAGTCGCTTCTCTCTTGTGAAAGAAAGATGGTCGATGATGTGGATCTGACACGATGGCGGTCGCTTCTCTCGTGTGGGATCGGTAAAAGGGGAAGTGCTGGCGGATTGAAGTACACCACAGAGATGTGATTGGTCTCTGACACAGTACACGAACTTAGCCTTGTGGAATCTCACACACAAGACAAAGAACAAGCTTATTCTCTCAAGAACACTTAAAGAGAAAAAGTAAGAAAATTCAGTATTTTATTGATAATCAAAGGTGAAAAATCGTACAACTGCTGCAGGGGGACTTTATAAGAGTCCTTCAGCTAGCCCTAAGGCCGAAAATAAATGAAAAATAATGCAACAAAGGAAAGCAAATAAAATCAAACACAAAACCATTGTTTTTGGAAAGTAAATAAACTAATAAAAGAAAATGCTAAGTAGACTTGATCTCTCTTGATGAGCAAGTCTTCTAGCCGTTGTTGGGATTGGTGGGACCTGAAAGGATCGAAAATATTTAATAAGACTTACCTGGATGCGATCTAGGTCCAATAGACGTTCCTTGAACCACTTCTTGTACTACTCGATGAACTACTTCAGGGTTCTTGTCTTGTATTGGCTTGTTGGTTTGTTTACTGTAGTAGGGGTCTTCCTGGAGTTCCTCTAGAGTATCTTGATCAGCCTCTTGATGCTCGTTCATGTCCTCTATGTCTTGGTCTTGATCTTCACTATATTGATCGGAGGTGTAGCTTGTATCACACGTCTCTTGCAGATCCAATGTCTTCTCTTGGATTTTTGAGGTTCCTTGACCTGCCAAAAGAGGTTTCAGACCTGGGGAACTGGTCTGATCAAGGCTCATTTGGGTGAAGGCTTCAGCAAGCTCTTCCTCGGTAATTTGATCATGTCCATTATGGTGGCATGATGGTGGTACAGACTAGTTGACGTCCTTCAGCTCTAGGGAGCTTACAATGTCTTGAACGGCTAGGTTAAACCTTGTCCTTAGCTGTTTAGCCTTAGATCGTGTCATAGAGCCTTTTCGTACTTCTGGTACAGGATGTGGTACAGGATCTGGTTCAACGGTTTGTTTTGTAGGATCGATGTCCGCATCAGCTTACCTACCGACCTTCGATACTGTTTTACATCTTCGAATAGAGCTTCATCATGCTCCCCCTTACGGTTTGACTTGTAGTTTTCTTCGAGTGGTGTTTCAACTGGTCTTGATCCAAGCTTGCCTACATCTTTTAAAATATCATGTGTGTACTTTTTTTATTATAAGAAGAGTTCTTCTTTAGAACGACACACTTCTATCCCAAGGAAGTACTTAAGTTCTCCAAGATCTTTAATATCAAATACAGATTTAAGGTACTGTTTGGTATCTTGAATGCGTACCTTGTCATTCCCAGAGATAATAATATCATCAACATATATGAGAATGACTATAATACCTCTTTGGCTTGGATATGTGAACAATGTGTGACCGGAATGATTAACGTTTTGCTGAGATCCATGAGAGATCTTCGAACTGAATTTGGTTGCGGAATAAAACAAACTGAGATTTTGTAGAATAGGAGCGTTACTGCTCTGATACCATGTAAGAATTACAAACATATGAGTATGATAAGAACAGAGAATGAGATAGAATGATCAAGAGATAAATAGAGAAAGAGAGAGCGGCTAGGTTAGAATAGAGGAGAAGGAGAGATTCTCATTCCTTAACAAATATTGACCTAGTTACATTTTATTTATATGTATACTAGAAGATCAAAAATAAGGAAACTTCTTATACTATACAAAACGGCATATAAACTAAGTATTGGCGTGTTCATCTTAATACTCCTTCGCATAATTAAGAACAGTTCTTAACCATGAAGTAAATTTTCGTCGGACAGAAGGTCGGTGTTATTGCTGCTAAGAGGAGAGGTCAAGCTGCTGCTTCAGCTGCCAAGGCCGACTAGAGTAAAAAAAATAAACTTTGTTTCTCGTTTTCTTTATTTCAGGTTTTGTTGTGTGTGTGGTTTCCTGTCAAACTTTGTTCTCAAATGCTAACGATTTTATGATAATCTATGTTATGACAAGTTTTGATTATTGTTCTCTAGATCCGAATTTTGCTATTGGTTGGTTTGTTCTTGTTATTTAACGAACCATATTAAACCGACAAAATGTCACCAAACCCCGACCTATCAAAGTTGTCCCTGGGATACCACAAGGAGTCAGGGAGTTGAGTCTCTCCACGTTCCAGGGTTCGAAGAATGATAGTGGTACCTTGACGTTGCGATTGCTTGTCTAGCAAGTATACATGAAATTCGCCAAATTAAGGTAAATCTAAATTACCTTTGCTTAAAAAAAAACAATTCTTAAACTGAATCATGCAGGAAACCTTCTAAACAGAGGGACTCAAAGATATTCTCATGGAAGAAGGAGGGTAATCATCAACACAATGGTAGTGTCAGAACGGGTTTGGGTGATGCACCTCCTCAACAGAAGGTTGGTCTTGTTAGGAGGGTTCGTTCCCTGGTTTAACCATATATTTGTTAATGGATCTTGTTCTCTTATTCTAAGCATTTTTACGAAAATCTTAGTATTTTCTCTCCAAAAGCTTATAGTATACATATCAATTTGCAAATTTTCATCAATATTTTTAATTATCGTTGAGCTTTTCATTTTGTGCTCTTTATGAATATCTTTTGTTCATATGGAAAAGGTAATTCTAGGCATATATGAGCGTAACTGTTTTTGGTAGGCTTGTTCTCGTATTCTTTAACGAACCGTAAAAAAACCGTGAATTGATCAGTTCACTAGAACGAACCGTAAAAAAACCGTGAATTGATCAGTTCACTACAAGAAAAACAGAGAAAAAATAAATGGATCGTTTTGACTGTCGGAAATCCGTCGGAGAAAAAATCGTTTTACTTGTTCGACACCAATTTATGAATGGATCATTTCTCTGTATTGGAGTTACAAAATGCAATATACACAAATCATAAACAAAAAGAAAAGGCAATATACTCAAATCAAAAACAAAAAGAAAATGTTGAATAAAACTTAAATTTTGTTAAAATAGGTCTAAGAACTTGAATTCACGGGGAACTTTAATCGCATCTCTACCATGAACGATGCAAGCTCCTCATCTCTCAGCTTGTTCATCTCATTCTCTTTTTCCATCATCTTCTCAAGAGCTTCGATACGGTCATCTTTTTCTTGGAGGGCGCGAACAAGTTCAGGATCACGATCATATATTGTGATGAAGAAGTACGAAGTCTTTTTGCCACATTTCCTAATCCAAAGATTCGACCCTTGGTTTGTGGATTTTCCTGAAATTTAGAAAAATTAGAACAAAAAATCCTGAAATCATGTAGTATTACCGCAAACTGTTTCAACCAAAGGTTACGGTCATCACTTGGCATTGACGAGTATGTTTCATATGGTTCTTTGAGGAGTCCATACATCATCCGGTTTATAGAATTGCTAATGTCGTTTCCAGATGCCTCAAATCTACAAAATTTTGATCTGAAAAAAGAAAAAAAAAAAAAGAAATCATAAGTGTTTTAGAGTTTGAGATTTACCATGTAGCATCTCCGATGTAGTTGGGATGGAGTTTTGGGATAAGTTCTCGTCTAGGTTGAGAAACAAAATCCTCAATGGTCATTACGATAGAAGGTCAGGCAGTTGTAGGCGATCCCGAGTTTTGTGTGGAGGGGGTATGAACATTAGCCCCATAACCACTGTGTTCATCTCTGTTTTGGGGAAATCGGTTACCGCGATGTCGATATGTTTCGTAGTCCCTGTGTAAAAAGTAAGTGTAAGATCAACCATACCCATATAAATCGCCTCAAATCTCTTAATAGTAAACTTATACAAAAATCTAAACACTCAATAAAAGATCAACTCAATCGTAACAAATATATTAATTGAACATATCCGATTTTTTTATTTAGGAAAAGTTTCCTTTTACGCAATTCTTAAACATGGAAAACGCAAAATTAAAGTTATTTCAACCTAACAACTTCTTAATCTGACATAACTAACAACATTACTCTTAACATATTTCAATCCAAACATTGCAAATCCCAAATCATACATATTTGAGATAGAAAAAACTACAAATCGTTACATAGTTGAGTGGTTGTGGTGGATTTGAGAAACAAAATCTTTGAATTAGGAGAGAGAAAGAGGGAGAAACAGGAAAAAGAAGAAGTGAATCGGGTGAAGAAAAAATATTCGTGAGGAAGAAGAAGTGAATCTAGGTTGAGAATGAGAAGATTCACCGAAACGTTTTTTGTGGTTTAGAGTAAGTAAACAAAATATATTAAAACAATACTTCTCGTAAATTCCAAAAAATTTGGGAAAAAAAATTTCTCCGGTTAAATTTGTGTGTTTATCCCACGGAATCGTGACGGAATAATTTTTAATTTTTCTTTCATACCAACAGTTTCCCCGATGGATCTATGAAAAAAGTTCAAAAAACTACATATATAATTTGAAAAATATCACTCCATACTTCATAGCTTCTAAATCTGTTTCATTAAAAAAAAAAACCAATAAAAAAATAATTTGAAAATTTAGTCATTCACAACATTCAAACTCTTAAGTAACATTCTAAGTGTATTTAGAAACAATTATGATGAAATCATGTTAAATTTTAAAAATTTAACTTATAGTCATATAATAGACCAAAACTGATTGTAAGTGTTTTAAGACATAAGAAATAGTGTCTGTGAATGTATTAAGTTATAAAGTTTCATATTTCTATACCCTATATCCTAAACCCATCGAAAATCTGTCGGTAATCTGTTGGTATTTTCCCTGATGGTTTTCCGATGGAGTTTAAAACACATGTTAAATGCGTTTAAATCCTTAAACCCGAGAAAACTCTTTTGGCTGTCGGGTATCCGTCGGGAGTTCCCGACAGATTACCAACGGAATTATGAGTTTTTCAGGTTTTATATATTTAGATTTCAATTCTATTTGACAAATTCAATTGTTATGGAGTGTTTTGTTAGACCTAATATCAATGAAAACAAACATTTATGATACGTTTTGTTAGATTTCAAATTATTAAAAAATATATATTTTTAAAAAATTGAATTTTGTTGTCTAGAATCTTTATAATTTTTTTCTAAATTATTGTCAAATTCTTTTTAATTTTTTTGTTAGATCTCATCATTTATATATGTATTTATTTATTATATATATTATTGTCAAAATTAAATTATATACGTATTTTTTTATATATAATTTTTTTTGGTAGATCTAATTAAATTTATTATAAAAACTTGCATTACCATATATAGTGTTTGATCTTTTATTTATATTCAATACAATATGGTATTTCCCCCTATGGTTTTCCGACGAAGTTCTGACAAAATTGTCTAACGGACTTAATCCTGTCAGGATTCTGTCGGGATATGGTCTAGAATTCCCGACGGACCAAATCCCGTTGGTAATTCTCAACGGATTACCAACGGATTACAACGGTTCAATTTTCGTCGTATATCAGTCGAGAGTTCGTCAGAAATAGCCGACAAAATTTGGTCAGTAGAGATTTCCGTCGGAAATCGCCTTGTTTTCTTTTAATGGTTGTATGTTTTTGTTCTAGAAATCTTTAGCAAACCGCTGTAAACCGGGTATTGAGTTATGTGTACCCTTTAAGTAATTATTAAATTGAGATTAGGTCACCAATTTTACCCATCAAAGTGGTAGTGACTCGGCATGTTGTAAGGGTCTCTCACCAGGGATCGAGTAACGATATTGGTACCCCGGGAGTTTTGATCCGTCCGGGTAGTCGTCTATCACTGAGAAGCATGCCTCTTTGATGGTAGCCGAATTAAGGTAGTCTAAATTACCTCTTTTTAATTCGAATTAGGGTAAGAAATGCATCATGGAGACGTACGTGCAGAACTAAGAACAACTATAGATCCTTCAGCTGCAAGTCTAAAGACCTGAATTCTTCATCAAAAGTACATAGACTAAAGCATCCTAATCACAGAAGCATACTGGCAAAACGTGGCGTAACAGTTCAACAAAGCTCAATGGAAGGCGACTTTAAAGTATGGAGTAAGCACAACCGTGATTTATTCAACCTTCCATCAAGTCTCACCTCCCTTTATTGCAAACGTACCAAACTCTTCCCATCGAGAGTTGTAGTCTCATAGATTATTTATGATAATATTGGCACTTAGACCTACTTTCTCACAATCTTATTGCATTTAGACCTACTTCTAACTATTGCTATACTTTTGTCAAGTTATTGGCCTAGGTGTCAATTTCTCTTCCCCAAACTGCCCCGAGACTTAAGTTCTTCATCCAACTTATGCGGTAAACAATCGAAACTAAGTTTTATTTCGGTTTGTTATTGGGACTGTCCGATCGTAACTGTTAGTTTAGACCTGATGGCTGAAAATAATAGTAGTTTCAGTTCCCTTTTTGGGCGACAGGTTGGATGTTTTATGAGTTACAATAACGTGAGACAGGTTGTGGATGAGAAACGTGAAGCTGATGTAGGGTTTTGGGAGACATGGCTGCGCAGCCATACATTACCCTCGGCCGCATGGTAAATACGAAAAGATATGTCATACATTACCCTCAGCCATACATTACCCTCAGCCATACATTACCCTCGGCCACATGTAAAGATGTGTCATTAATCCACATGGTCAGATATGGTTGGATACATGTTAACAAAAACATGTTGTGTGCCCGGTTTGGTTCGGTTCGGCTTGCATGTGGGAACCTTCCCTCTTCCTTCTACACACTTTTGAAACTAGAAGAGAGTGAAACTATATATATATATGAATGAAAAACTAGTCATATTTCCCAAACCATCCCAAGTAGATCACTTCACACTCTTATTTCTCATTCAAATCAACTCCGTTTTAGATGTATGAGTATACCATCTTGTAGTACTCATTACCAGATTTCCATTACACTATTGACCCGACAATTTCTATCCGCCATTTGGCGAGAATTTGGCCGGAAAGTCACTGTCCAAAACCTGCAATTTTTCTGAAACTTATTTCTGAAAAATTCTGTTCCAACAATTTCCCGGGTTCGAGGAATTCCAATGGTACCTCTTTTATTGTATGGTCTAATCATACAATATTACCGATTTACCAAACCGAGGTATTATAATTTTTTTTTAACGCTGTAATGATGATTAAGTAAACAGAAATTGTAAATTGAAAGTTAAATGAGACCAATATAACCATCATAGTAAACTAAATCATATTCCAGCTTCATCCTCATTCAGCTCGTTCCTCTTCTATCCGATCATGTAGCCACGAAGGACCACCTAAAGCTAGATACGAAGTGAGCCTTCCATCTCTAGTGATGCTATGAGCAATATCCCTGGCCAATGAGTTGGCTTTCGGCGAAGATAGTTTGAAGTATACCTCCCCCATCACCTGTATTACTCCAACAATATTTTCCACCTTATTAGAGAGGAAGAAGAGAACAAGAACCTAAGGCGTATGTCAAGAAGAAAAGGCTGAGCTTTAAGATACTTTAAGGAGAATGTTTAAGGAAGTTTAACACTCAAATAGGCTCGTGAATCTCCAAGCTTAACCTCCAATATCTCTACACTTAAGCTTGAGGGGGAGTATTAGATTTGATGGAAGAAGTAACAAAGGAGGAGAATGATATCAAGGCTCCATCTAGGCTTCAAGTATCATAAAGGGACGAATTGGTGTCCAATGAAGGCCCAAGATGATTCTACTCTTAGTAAAGTTAAGGGAGAAGAAGATAGAAGAATCTTGAAAGCCCATCAAAGCCCATGAAAGAATTAGAGGAAAAGATGTTAAATAAGTCAAAGGAATGCAACTAGGAGCAAAGAGACATTGATAGTGTTCACATGTGAGTAAAGGGACGTTGGGAGTGGTCCCCTACACTCCTTGGGCCCTCATGAAGCTTCCTCTCTCTTTCCTCATGTCACTTTCACTCTTTGTCTTATGTTTACAGTTCAAATCTCCTTCCTTGCCTATATATAAAGGCTTTGTCACTACTTTGTAATACACACATATTGAATACAAGTATTTCCTCCATCTAATTTGTTACTCTCTTCTCACTACATATGCTTAACTAATAATCATAATGTAGATTAGTTAGAGAGTGATGTTAAATACACTCCAAACTCTTCTTTAGTTAGAAGTTAATCTCTAGTTTATCTAGTGGATTCCATCACAAGTTGATGGCTTGTTCACCTTAGAAATGAGTTCTTTTTTGTGTGGGTAAAGGGGGATTCAATCCCCAAGTGATTGTTTACTCTCACTTGTGAGCTTTGTCTCATAAAATCCAACACACCTGAGATCAGTATTTTGGACAATCCAACGGAGACTCCAAAGCAGCTAAAGCCGCTTGAAAATCTGACCACACCTCACATGAATAAACCTGAATGGTACAAAGACTCTACAGGCACCGTAGGATACAACCCAACTCTGAAATCCTATTCATCCTTGGAAGAAAAGCATCCCTAGCATGAAACTGAACATTCCCTGCATCATTCTGCATAATCCAAGCTCCACCACATTAATACATTTCATTAACCCAAGCACAGCGTATATTGCATTTCAGAACTCCCGGGGCAGGCTTACTCCATCGTGTCCACCTCGCTAAACCCCATTGCTCCACTAAGTTAGTTTCCTGCAGAACCATGGCTCGCTGGCGTAGCCATTCCTTAGAAGTCATCAGTGTCGCAGCTAGCAACACATGGGGATACTGAGCTCTACCTGAAAAAACAAGTCTGTTCCATGCTTTCCAAATTTCCCACAGTATCCAAGGGATTGCATTCTTGAGGTCTTCCCGTATATCTCCTCTAGTCATTATCTGTAATAGATAATTCACGTTTTCTGCAACACAAGTAGAAAATCCATGAGCCGGCAAGGGAAGTAATGTAGCATCCCATACTCCAGTCGCTAGAGTACATTCAAAAAGCATGTGTACAATTGCCTCCTTGTCAGTTCGACATTCTTGGCATATAGGATTCACTTTAACACCATGGCTACGCATACACTCTGCAACTGCTAAGGCACCATAAAGAGCTCGCCATAGGAACATTCGAATCTTTGGTTCAGTAGGTGTATCCCATATCCTTGTCTTGATCTCATTCACAGCTTTGGCACCTTCTGAAAGATTAACCCCAGTTGATGCTTCGTTAGTAAGGAGCCTAGTCACACTCTTCACAGAGTACTTACCATCCTTTGTAAACGCCCACACATAACAATCACGAAGAGATAGCTCAGGGGAAAATGATTGTAGCTTGATCACATCATCCGGTGGGAAAAGCCTCTGCAGGAGTGTGGTGTTCCACTCCCCTTCTGATGTTATCAGTGTCGATACCTTCAGGTTTAAATCTATCTGCATTTCTCTGTTGAAAGGACACCTTGGAACCTCATCAAAAATCCATTTGTCTAACCAAACATTGGTGCTCAAGCCATCTCCTACAAACTTCATAACACCTTTTTCCAACAGCTCCCGGCCAAAAAGAATATTGCACCTTGGAAGGTCTATAGCCATTGATGTTTCGGCGACATTGATGTTTCGTCAACCTAAACAAGACATAGCATAGAAATGTAGAGCTATAGCTACTGGATTCTATAAATCTTCCTTCCCTCCCAAAGAGAGAGTTTTCTCATACCACCCACCCAATCTTGATTTTAATCTAGCTGTAATAAAATTGAGTAGGTATCTTTTCGATCCACTGAAGCATTCTCGCAGCTTCAAATTTACTAGTACCACCCACTTTCTCGATACCAGTAAATATACCTAATACCAACATTTTTATATACTTACCATTACCAACCTCTTATCAAAAGTGATCAAAGACTTCTGAAAATTTATTTCTTGCCCTGAAGCTTTCCCATATAGTTTGAAGGCACTTCAGAAATTCAGAACATTCTTTATGAGTAGCTTGACAAAGGAACATGCTATCATCGGCAAAAAGCAAATGTTGGAAGACTAGATGGAGTGAGTTTCATTCCAGTCAGTCTTCCCTTCGATTCTGCTTTGTTTATAACGTGGACTAGCGTTTCTGCACACAAGATGAATAAAAATGGCGACACTGAATCGTCTTGACGGAGGCTTCTTTCCCGGTTTAATAAAACCATAAGTAGCTCCATTAACCAAAACTGAATAAGAACCTAATATAAATTACCTCTTTTTTGACAATATATAAATCACTGTTACGAACTATAACTACAAAAGACTTATATGTGTTTGTAATACTTTGTAAAGAGAACAAGAAATAATAAAGAGAGAGAGAGATAGAGAGAGAGAGAGAGAGAAGCCATGAGAGAGAGATTAGGGACCAATTTCTTTGATCAAAGACAACTTCTATTATGTCCCTCTTCTTACAAAACCTTATTTATAGTGAACTCTAAAAGACATGAGTCACACACTTATACGCTTGGTAATGACAAGTGGTGAACTACAAAAGACAAGTAGTAAGTTAGTGTAATATTACATGAACAAGTGTCATGACATGTGTTTTTTGATGGATTAATCACATATTTTATAATACTCCCCCTTGATTATCCATCACCATTGACGAGTTACGTACTACCTCATTAAAAACCTTGTCACGGAAAACCCATTGGGATAAAAACCATGACAAGGGAAAAAGAGTATAGTAACATAATCTCCCCCTCGAATAGATATGTATAATCTTTCTTCATAAATTTTGTAGGTGACGCATTCCAATACTGTGAATATGCTTTCTGAATGTTGTAGGCGGAAGCGCCTTTGTAAATAGATCTGTTGCATTGTCACTTGATCGGATATGTTGGATATCAATTTCCTTTTTTGCTCGAGTTCTTGAGTGTATGAGAAAAATCTTGGAGGTATATGCTTTATTATGTCGCTCTTGATGTAACCTTCTTTGATTTGGGCGACACAAGCAGCATTGTCTTCAAATAATGTTGTCGGCTCTTTACTGGTGACTATTCCACTCGATTTTTGTATGTGGTTAGTCATTGATCTGAGCCATACACATTCCCTCGATGCTTCATGAAGAGCAATTATTTATGCATGATTTGAGGAAGTGGCGACCAAAGTCTGTTTCTGTGAGCGCCATGAGATTGCAGTTCCTCCAATTGTGAAAACAAATCCAGTTTGGGATCAGGATTTATGTGGATCTAATAAAGATCCTTGATACTAAGATTTTTGTGTGTCTATCCTAGCAGGTTCAATTAACCTTATGCAGTTGTAGTACTTAAGGTGTCAATCCAGTTGGGAAACTATACTATCACTCAAGATGCAATTAAGGAATAACAAGTTAAGCCAATATAAAATAGTGTTTGTCTAACAGTCCTAGAATGATGACAATACAAAACAAAATTGAGTCACTGAACTAGAAACGAGAATTTATGACAGGAAGCGAAAATGAATGAAAACAGAAAACGAGTCTAAGCATGAACTAAAAGGCAAGACACGAAATAGTCTCAGAAATGTAATAAATATCAGGAAGAAAGAGGTCCTAAGGATGAGAGTAATTGATGTCGGTGAAGTCTCCTAGTCTACAAAGTGTTTAACATGCCACAAACAATCTATCCCTAGACAACAAACATCTCAACTTAGCTAATCCAATCTCTTGGTAAAAGCTACTCAGACTCAACCATTTCCATACCCAGCTCTCGCTAGAGAAACATGGTTGAGCAGGCATGACAAACAAGTTCGTTCATGTCAACAAACATCCTAGACAACTAATCTCTTAGGCTAGGAACGTAAGTCTCTGGCACTAGTTGGTCAGACATTCCATCAAACACCTTTTGGGTGTGGAAATGTCTCGAACCTAGTCCCAATTGATCAGATAGAAACTAGCATTTCTAACACTGTTCTAGAAGAGAATCATAAAAATCAAAGCTTAAACACTCTACATCCTAAGATCCGCCACCTAATCTATCTCATCCTAAGATCCGCCAACTACTACACTACTCAGATCCGAAAATCATCATCAACAATACAAACTCAGAAAATATTGAAACAAGCATTCTTAGATAGATTAAAAAGTAAAGAACAACTTGTAAAAGAAATCAAATGAAAATACTGAATAAACTCAAAGGTGTCGGAATACAAAGTCTGAGAACGTTTTTTTGGTGGCTAGCGTCAAAAAAACCTTCTCGAAAAGAAAAAAATATCAACTCCCCCAAACTTATTCTTTGCTTGCCCTCAAGCAATCAATCAAGAACAAAGTATGAAGAAGAGGTGTGAAGATGGGGTCTCAGAACCTAAAACATGCTGAATAGACTAGTTAGAATCAAGGTCCTTGTTTTTAGTTCTATGATGCATGGTGAAGGAATTTCATATGTTTAATCTACACATGCAATCCTATCAATCACCCCCTTTAACATTTATTACCAGAAAACCATGAATCAAGCTATGCATTGTCATTGAACTCATTTGGCTAGGGTGGAGGGTCAAAGACGAAGATGGTCTCCTTCTAAAGTGGTTTTGTCAATACAGAATAAGGTTCTCTCACGAAAAGGAGTTGAGCTCAAAAGAAGGCTAAAGGTTGAAACCACCTGATACATACAAGAGCAGTGCCCTGTCTACCCAAGGTCCCCAAGGAAACTCAGTCCTAACATTCTAACCCAGAAGTTGGTCCTATCTCCACCCTTCATCAGAAACATTATCTCAAACTTTTTACACTTAGTCATAGGAGGAGTTCACTTCTTATCATTCTAGCGGATTGGGAAATCTTTATTATCAGCAAGGTTCTTTTTCTTTTCTTCTAAGGACTCTAGACATCTTTCACATTTTACTTTCTTTTCTTTGTCTAATCTTTTCATTCTATGCCCAGAACCAGTAAATCTTTTTACTTTACTCAACCCAAATCCTTTACTAGACTTGTAAACTTTGATAACACATCCCCCTCCTTAAGACTTTCTACCCTGTACTTTTCTGCACAAATCCATACCCAATCCCCAAAATCGAGTTCTCACCTAGTCCTACTAGTCCGGAAAACGCGAACTAGAACTACACAAGATCCTACTCTTGTCGGTTAGAACCTAACACTTTCTAACAAGCTCAACTCAGAAAAGGCCTGACACTCAAGAATACAATTGGCTTGAAAGAACGGTTGGTTAAAGGTGCGGGAAACTGTTCCAAAGATGGGAATCAGCTACTTGGATTAACAAGGGTGGTAAAAATGTGAAAGACAATCCAAGTATGTGTATGGTATCCATGAGTTCAACTTCAATGCATAACAAAATAATTGCAAGTCAGGATTAGGTTCAGATAGATAGGGAATGACGTCAATTCAAAACATGCTTCAATCTTACATTTTCAAATTCAATCAACATGCATCAAAGAACTAATAACAAGGGCCTTGATCCTATCTTATTGAATCCAGCATGCTACCATGGTTATAATCATCATCAACCTCTATGCTAAATGCAACAACCCTAAATAACACTAGACTCAATCCTAATATGTAAGTGTAAACTACATGAACACTCTATTTTTTGGTGGAAATTTTCGAAATTTTTTTTTCAAATTTTTATGGTTTTTCTATGCAAATATATAGATGCAGATTCAAACATGATATGATGCAAAAATTTGAAACAAGAATCACAAGACACAACATGAGATACATCATCTCAAACCCTCCCCCAAACTTAAATTACACAGTCTCCTGTGTAAGAAAACTTTGCAGAAGGATTTGAGACTCATAACAAAAACAATGCGTGAATGAAATGGTATGTCTAGAGAGAAGGTCGGAGTACCTCAGTAGTAGAAGAAGGAGTTCGTGCTTGCCCAACGAGTTGGTGCGTGATACTGGCTATGTCCTTCACCTTTTTCGGGATCCGCGGGAGTGGCCTCAGCTAGTTGGTCGACTTGCTGCTCAACCTCTTGTGTGTTCTGATAAGTGTTCGGCTGCTCGCCGCACTGCATGTCGTTGACTCTAGACTCACCATGGTCCGAGACTAACACTACCACATATGTAGGCTGATAATCACCTTGTTGCTCAACTTGCTGCTCAACCTCCTGCATGTCCTGATAATCACCCTGCGCTTCATCTCGCTGCTCAACCTCTTGCTCAGCTTGAGCTGCAGAACGACGCGCTGATCGACGACTTGAGGAGGCTCTGGAACCACGCGAACCTTGTCCTTGTCTCTCCCTAGACTCGTGTGACGAGTGGCGTGAAGTAGCGGGTGAAGGCTGACGCTCCCGTGACACATATGAAGATTGATGTGCTGGGGAGGGAACCGGAGAGAGTGTTCTCTGACGAGTTGGCTCGATGGAGACTTTATGTGTGGCTCAAGAGAGAGGCTCTATCGGGTGTTGGCGTGAGTGGCTCGAACGAGTGCGGAGTGATGAACCTCTCAGGATGGGTCGAGTCTGATTCCATGCCGTCGGTTGAACCTTGCTCGAGACGACGATGGTTGAGAACGCACGGTGGTGGTTGAACTCTCTAGGTTGCGTCGCATCACCTTCTTTTGACTTATACTTTCACTCTTTTTTTATTTTTTTGTTTGTTGCCTATACTCCCTTCTGCAGATTCTTGAACACCAGAAAACTAAAAACGAAAATCAAAAACACAAAGATCCTAAAAAATATTTACAATGATACCTTTGGGACTTCCTCCCAAGTGAGCTTGTTTAAAGTCTCTGAGCTTGACTTTGCATACTCCTTATGCTTTGGGAGGTTCATAGAGAGGCTTCAGAGACCCCTCTAGAATGTCTTGTCTAGCCAGATACTCTTTAACATTCTGCCCAGGTTCAACAATAAATGAACTGCTCCAGTAAGCTTATAGGAGTAAGGTTCAACAATAAATGAAATCCTCTTTAACATTTTGCAACGTTGGTGCTCCAGTAAGACAAATTAGGGTTCGTCTTATAGGAGTTGTAAGCTTTGTTGTATCCACTTTGATTCTAGATGTAGCTGATCTTTGCAGATTGATCACCCTCCCCATCTTGAACTTGGAAACGGTCATCCTCAGATACGAAGTGGATGGTCTTCTGCTGACTTAGCAAGAGGCGATCAAGCTTGTCGTTGACAGTCTTGATATCCTTCTTGTACTTCTCCTCCAAACCAGACTCCCCCCTGACTGTGCGGTCATAATCCTCGCTATAGTTGCCATCAGACTGGGCAAGATTTTCAACAAGTTCCCAACCTTCATCTACATCCTTGTTCAGGAAGTTGCCATTTGAAGCAGTGTCAAGCAGCATGCGTAGCTTTGGAAGTGCACCACGGTAGAGAGTGCTCAGCAGTGACTCGTTGATGAATCCATGGTGCGGGTATTGGCTATGGTAGCTCTTGAAACGCTCCCAGGCTTCACAGAATGATTCTGAGTTCTTCTGAGTGAAGCTAGAGATGTCATTCCTGAGACGTGTTGTTCTAGAAATGGAGAAGAACTTGGCCAAGAAGGCTTTCTTGCAGTCGTCCCAAGTAGTGATGGATCCTTTGGGAACATTTTTCTCCCCTTGATGAGCTTTATCTCCCAGGGAGAATGGAACTTGTATCCATCCTCACTCACTCCGTTGATCTTAGTGAGACTGCACAGACGGTCGAACTCGTCTAAGTGGTCGAGTGGATCCTCCATAGGCAACCCGTGAAACTTGTTTCCTTGGATCATGGAGATCAGACCACTTTTGATTTCGAAGTTGTTGTTCTGAACAGCATGAGGGACGATTCCAGCACGCTGAGTATGAGTGTTCGGTGCATCCCCAGCACCAATGTGTCGCGGTCTCGGATTGGGTCTGTTAGGTTGTTGCATAGTCACTGGTGCGGGATGATCAGTGAAAGTATGAGCTTGTCGTGGTCTTTGCAACCGATTGATGTCGTCAACAGCAGGAAGGAGATTTTGATGTCTTTTTGATCTAGTGTGCATGCAAGGTTGCAATCAACAGGTTCCTGAGATGCAAAACAAACAAGCAGACAACCAAAACAAGTCAGTATTCTGAATGATAAGAGTAACAGAACTTAATCTTGCAAAACTTGAAATCTTAAATGTAGCAAAACGAATCCCAAAGGGCAACGGCGCCAAATTGATACTAAGATTTTTGTGTGTCTATCCTAGCAGGTTCAATTAACTTTATGCAGTTGTAGTACTTAAGGTGTCAATCTAGTTGGGAAACTTTACTATCACTCAAGATGCAATTAAGGAATAACAAGTTAAGCCAATATAAAATAGTGTTTGTCTAACAATCCTAGAATGATGACAATACAAAACGAAATTGAGTCACTGAACTAGAAACAAGAATGTATGACAGGAAGCGAAAATGAATGAAAACAGAAAATGAGTCTAAGCATGAACTAAAAGGCAAGACACGAAACAGTCTCAGGAATGTAATAAATATCAGGAAGAAAGAGGTCCTAAGGATGGGAGTAATTGATGTTGGTGAAGTCTCCTAGTCTACAAAGTGTTTAACATGCCACAAGCAATCTATCCCTAGACAACAAACATCTCAACTTAGCTAATCCAATCTCTTGGTAAAAGCTACTCAGACTCAACCATTTCCATACCCAGCTCTCGCTAGAGAAACATGGTTGAGCAGGCATGACAACCAAGTTCGTTCATGTCAACAAACATCCTAGACAACTAATCTCTTAGGCTAGGAACGTAAGTCTCTGGCACTAGTTGGTCAGACATTTCATCAAACACCTTTTGGGTGTGGAAATGTCTCGAACCTAGTCCCAATTGAGTTATATCTTGCAAGTAGATTAGTAGCAAATGCAATATCTGGTCTAGTGCAATTTGCAAGGTACATGAGTCTAGTGCAATTTGCAAGGTACATGAGTCTACTGATAGCACTCATATAAGGTACTTCGGGACAAAGTATTTTCTCGTTATTTCCACAAGGTATGAATGGATCATTATCGACATTCAGAGATCTATTAACCATTGGAGTACTCAAAAGGAGTCGCTTTGCCCATATTAAATCATTTTAAAATCTTTTCGTATAATTTGATTGATGCACAAATATTCCATCTTGGAAATTCTCTAATTGAAGCCCGAGACAGAATTTAGTCTTCCCAAACTATTCCTTCATATGAATTCTCAAACTATTCCTTCATATGAGTTCTTGCATCATCAATCTCCTTTTGAGTTCCAATTATATTTAAATCATCAACATATACAGAAATGATTACAAATCCCGATGGAGATTTCTTTATAAAGACGCATGGACATATTTCATTATTAACATATCCTTTCTTCAATAGGTATTCGCTTAAGCGATTATACCACATGCGCCCAGATTGTGTTAATTCGTAAAGTGATCGCTGTAATTTGATCGCACAAATATCATTAGACTTAGAGTCTAATGCCTCAGGAATCTTAAACCCTTCTGGGATTTTCATGTATATATCATTATCCAATGATCCATATAAATATGTTGTCACTACATCTATAAGGTACATTTCTAAATTCTTAGAAACCATTAGACTCATTAAGTACCTGAATGTAATTGCATCCATGACCGGAGAATATGTTTCTTCATAATCAACTCCAGGCCTTTGAGAAAAACCTTGTGCAACAAGTTGGGCTTTTATATCGTGTGATTTCATCTTTCTCATTTCTTTTTCGCACAAATACCCACTTGCAACCAACAGGTTTTACATCTTTAGATGCAATGGCAAGAGGTCAAAAGACATTTATTTTGGTGAGGGAGAGCAACTCAAGTTGCATAGCCTTTTTCCATTTCTCCCTATCAGGCCTATGTTGGCATTCTGATCAGACCTTGGATTTGGATCATCTTTTTCATGATCGATCTCTGTAGATACAGAAAAAGAGAATATACCATTATCATCATTGATTTCATCTCTAGCCCATAACATTCCATCTTGAGCATAGTTAATAGAAATCTCATATTTTTCTGTATCATCCTGAGGACTTTTCTCTTTATGTGGTTCTTCTTGAACCTTTTCATCTCCAATTTTATTTTTCTTTCGGGGATTTTTATCTTTAGAGCCCATTGGCCTCCCCCGTTTCAATTTTTGGTTCATTAGCTTTTCTTCCATCAAGTTTCTCTCTAGGAATTTCAATTTTTGATGGTGCATTTGCAGCGGGATATATGACTTTGTCACCCTTTTTGTATCTATGAACGCATCTAGTAATTGATTTACCAAACTTTGTAAATGTACAATTTTATGAACTTCCAGTTCACGATGATTTGCAGGGGGATCAAGATATATCAAGGATGGTGTATACCATGTAATATCTTTTGGTACTTGTTTACTTGCAATATCTTTTGGTACTTGTTTACTTCCTCCCCCTGATACTGGAAATTCATCTTCATTAAAATGGCAATCGGCAAAACGTGCCGTAAACATATCACCAATTTACGGTTCAAGATATCAAATTATACTCGGTGATGCATAACCGACATATATACCCAATCTCTTTTGTGGCTCCATTTTTGTTCTTTGCGGTGGGGCTATAGGAACATAAACCGCACATCCAAAAATACGGAGATAGGATATGTTTGGCTCTTGGTCAGATGCTAATTGTAAAAGAGAATATTTATTATATGTGTTTGGTCGTATTTGGACCAATGCTGCAGCATGCAATATAGCATGACTCCATACAGAAATTGGAAGCTTTGTTCTCAATATTAACGACCGTGACCACAGCCTCAACCTCGTCCGCGTCCGCGTCCTCGTCCTTGCCAATTATTATAGCTGGATGTAGCAACATTCACTTCTGAAAGTGGAGTTGATCCAGTTGGACGGGTTTGATGATTTATCATCACGAGTTCATTATTTTGTTCAGCAACATGCAGAACTTGCATCAATTAAGAATATCGAGTATACCCTCTTTCTCGATATTGTTGTTGCAGGAGTACATTTGAAGGATGGAAAGTTTGGAATGTTTTCTCGAACATATCATAATCGGAAACTTCTTCTCCGCAGAGAGCCATCCTTGAAGTGATTCCGAACAAAGCGGAATTTTACTCACTTACACTTTTGTAATCCTGAAACCTCAGGTTTAGCCATTCATGTTTGGCTTTTGGTAAGATCATATACTTTTGGTGATCAAACCTATCCTTGAGAGCGATCCAGAGATCTGCGGGATTTTCTCTAGTGATGTATTCATTTTTTAAACCATCATGGAGATGATGACGCAAAAACATCATGGCTCTTGCTTTTTCCTCTTCTAACCTCGTTTCTGACGGATCGAGGTTTTTGAGAAGTCCATTCCCTTTCAGATAGAATTTTGCTTGTAATGCCCATGTCATATAATTTTTCCCAGAGACATCAAGGGGGGCGAATTCATGCTTTGTCAAGTTTGACATGATTACTATATAAATAATAAAACAATTTATTAAAAATAAAATTTTATGAAACACTTTTGTAAAATCTTGTTTTAGCAATAAATATAAACTATTAAAAAATTATAAGCTATATAATGTATTCATAAATTAAAATAATCATTTTAGGAGGCATAGCCTTCCATGTGATCAATGAGGCAGAGCCTACCATAATGATCAAGAATGTAGATCTAAATGATCAAGGAGGCAAAGCATACCATTATGATTAAGAAGTATATATAGTCTTTTACTCTACTGTAGAACTTCTATAAATTAATACTCGTTAAATTAATCATCTCTATAAATTAATAAATTTATTCGGTCCAAAGTTGGGATTAGTGTAATTTTGGACATAATTAGATAATATAATAAGATAATAATTTTTTTGAAAATCCTTTGTAAATATATGGTCCCATCAATAATATAAATTAATAATTATATAAAATTATCTAAATATATGTATATATATAAACATTAATTTTTATTAGAGTTCATTTTTAATTTTTTTACTGTATAAAAATCTTTGATTATTTTCTTCAAAACATAATAATTGCTATTTTCATTTCAATTGGTTTTATAAAAATATTAATTATAACGATTAAATTTTATTTTAAACATTTTTTACCAAATTAGGAAAGTCTCTTTATAAATTAATAATTATTAATTTATTGAGAAATTAAAGTCTCTATAAATTAATAGAATTTCATGGTATATTAATAGAATTTCATGGTCCCAACATTATAAATTTATAGAGGTTTTACTCTATATATAATACATATAGTAATATGCATGTTAATTAATTAAATTCAAACAACTTGAACAAAACTTAAATCTTACCTCAAATTGATGATGGATCACAAATCGCTTATTCTCAAACTTGTAACGGATCGAGAGTCGTTCATGCTGACAACGTGTTATGAACTATAACTATAAAAGACTTATATATGTTTGTAAAGAGAACAAATAAATAATAAAGAGAGAGAGAAAAGCCACGAGAGAGATTTGATCAAAGACAATTTCTATTATGTTACTCTTTTTATAAAACCTTATTTATAGTGAACTCTACATAAGTCACACACTTATATATTTGATAATGACAAGTGGTGAATTACAAAAGACAAATAGTAAGTTAGTGTAATATTACATGAACAAGTGTGATGATCTCAGTGATGGATTAATCACATGTTTAATAATAATTACCTCTTTTTTTTCTTTTCTTTTTTTTTTAACTCCGCAAAGCTTCTAGACGAGATAGAGGGACTCGAAGATTTCAATGAGTTTAACTTGCCATTTATTGATTGGAGGTGACTTTTGAGCGACTAAAGGTTGTTCATATGGAGGAGGAGATTCGTGGTTCCCTGGTTCGGAGCAGCAGCTAGAAGTAAACTGTAATGGCTTTATCACCGAAGATGAACCGTTGCTGCTTCATTCCTTATACGAATCTCTTCTTCTTCTTCTTCTTCTTCTTCTTCTTCTTGTTTTGCATCTCTCTGCTCGATAAAGCTGTTTGCATCAGGATTCCGAATCAGATCTCGGATACTGTCGTTGATTCTCCCGATCGTCCTTTGAAATCTGCGGTGTTCGCTCTCGGGAGCTTCTGGAGATCGGAGGCGGCTTTTGGTTGTATCAATGGCGTCGTACGAACAACCTCCGGTTACGCCGGCGGAACGAAAGCGAATCCTGAGTATAGGAACTTGGGTGATCACGCCGAGTCCGTACAGGTTGGTTTCGTTTTCTCGATTTTGAGGATTGATCCAATGTTCCCATTGCCGCAGGCTTTGAATTGAGCTTTATCTTTATCATTGATCTTGTTGCCTTTTTAAGTCATCATATTATTCGGATTTGGTTTTAGCTATACTGAATCTGTGGTTTGAGAGCTGGATGTAGTGCCTATGTTGTTCGATTTGATTTGCTCTACTTAAATAGTATTCAATTGGATAGACAAATTTGTGTAGACGACGATTGGAAGATGCTCAAGATCCGCAATGTTCTATATCTTAATAGCCTGATTGGTAGATTCTGTAGCTGATTGAGCTTGTTTTGTTGAGTTTTCGTTATGTGTGAAGTGTAATCTTATTGTCAATGTGATTGAGGTTAAGCTAAAATGATCTGTTGCCTCTTCTTTTGTTCGATTTGATGAATATATTTATCTTAGATCGACAAAGTCATGTTTGATATCTTTCATGTTTCATATTCTTTATCATAATCCTATAGCTGATTTAGCTTTTTTTTTTCTTGCTGAGCCTTAGTAATGTGTGATTGAGGGTTAACTTAAATTGTCTATGTTCATCTGCTCTGTTTAAAAATAATCCTTGTGTCTCAGGAGCTGATTTTTAAGTTACTGATTTGTGTTGCTCTTGCTCTGTAACTGTCTTCAGGTTGAATACGATCCAAGGATCATTGGTTATCGTCAGCTTTTAGATGTATTCTGGTCTAGTCATGATTCTAGACAAGTGTTTGGACAAGGTCCTGATGTGGGTAATCAATACAGGTAAAAGAGGAAGTAAAAAAGCTCCACACACTAGCTGTTTGGTGAACTTGAATTTGTTTAGCCCTAAATCTAAGACATTGGAATCTTTTTGAACAGATCGTGTATTTTCACTAATTCTACAGAAGAGTTGAGACTGGCTTCTACTAGCAAAGAAAGGGAGCAACTGAAATCAAGAAGCAGTATCGTCACTACTCAAATTCAACAGCTAGGAACGTTTTATCGCGCAGAGCCTGATCACCAGGTTCAACTTTGAGTCTCTCTACATCTTGTTGTTAGCTGTTAATCCAGTTGTTATAAGATAAACGATTGTGAAAATCCATATGTTCACTTGAATTTTGTATTTTTTGCAGAAGTTCGAGCTTAAGCAACATCCATTTCTTATTCAGCTAATAGGAAACATGGCTGAAGAAGAGCTTGAGAGATCAGCTCTAGCCACAAAACTAAACGGTTATGCAGCCGAGCTCTGCCCGCCTAGAATCCAAAAACAGATAGACTCTAGAGTTAATGAGATCATTAGAAAAGGTTGGCCCGTGTTGAGAGACATCTAATATATATAAGCCTTCAGAGAGATCTTCGTGTTCTTGGATACGATTGATAATCACAGATGTAAGATTTGGTTCATTCTTTTGGCCAGGAAATTGGTCGTATAGTTGTCAGTTATCACAACAATGTGTATGTCCTAGTCCAACTCTTACCCCTTGACCTTGTCCTTTGAGTGGTGATTGATTGTTCAGTGTTTTTTTTCTTGTTTCTTTCTGATCTCTCATCTCTCATCTCTCATCTCTCAGAGTATGCTTTTCGTTTTCTTGTAAGCATCCATTCATTTATGGATTTGTTTCGTTTTTCATTGTATCATTATAGTATTGAAATCTTGATGATCAACTTATGTGTTAATTAATCAGTATCTCATCATAACCGTATTAGACCTCATTCACGCTATCTCAAATTTGTTATTCAGCATATGGAATCTTAAAAACAATTTTTAAAAAGAAGTAACTTATATTACCTCAATTCGGGTGAGTTAAGCCCGGCAATCGTAGACGACCTCATTCATTACCTGTAAAGCTCGTTGCTTTTTAGCTCGACTAATCCTTTGTAGTCCGATCCCTTTTGTGCCCCAGCACCAAATTTAATAAGAGAATTTCGACCCTCTTTTACCGAACTAAATATCTTAATTGTTACCTATTTGGACATCAACAATATTGAAAATCTTGATGATCAACTTATATGTTAATCAATCAGTATCTCATCGTAACCGTATTAGACCGGATATTTTTATTTTATGTTCAAAAGATTAAATATTATTTATGTAGACAAAATATCACGGATTCCTACCCATCACAATGGCTCAACACAGGATGACACTTGTGTGAGTTTAACGAGGGTTCGAGGAATTCGTACAACCTTGATCCTTCGTTGCGGCTTAACTCACCCGAATTGAGGTAATATAAATTACTTCTTTTTAAAAAATTGTTTTTAAGATTTCCATATGCGGATCAACAAATTTGATTTGGTAAACATAAATTATTTTCTCCTAAATTATTATGGAACTAGGAAAAGTCTCACGCAACTTTATACTAATATTATAAATTATAAATTATACTATAAAATACTATGGCTTTGAATGGTTGCATAGTATATGCTCCAGACCGAACTAAAATTGGACTAGTCCGCACTTAAACTGATTGAATTCATTTCTAACATAGACTTTTGTTTAAATATATATGAATTCATGTGGTGTGTAAACATTAGTTATTTTTGAAAAAATAAATAAGGTTTCAATTAGTACGTCACTATAATAATTTATTTTTTTAGTTTTGATAATATAAAAATATAAAGCAAATACACTCTAAGTTTGCTACCATTTGATGTAGTGTATTACGTTTATGTCACATACTCACATGGTCTTTCCCTTATAGGTTTTCTGTTTTTGTCCCCATGAAACACGGCAAATCAGTTATATTATATCATAAAATTAAAAATATTACATGTAACATCATACATTCATGAAACACGATATTTTAAATATTAAGACTAAGTTTGATTCTCAAATTTTTTTTTTTTTTTTTTACAAAAACTAAAAATTTTGTTCATTACTTAATAGGCTGGATCAAGAAAAAAATACATCAAATATCCGGTTACAAAACAAAAAAAAAACAGAAGTTTGAGCTTAAGTAACATCAATTTTTTAATCAGCTAATAGGAAACACCACATAAGAAGAGCTTGAAAGATCAACTCTAGCCACAAAACTAAAATGTTATGCAGCCGAGCTCTCCCCCTAGAAGCCAAAAACATATAGTTTCGTACTAGTAACTATTAGAAAAACAAAAAGAAAATGAATAAAAAGAACAATGTGCAATGGAATAACCAGTTTTTGAAAAATAAAAAGAAAATCTGTATAGAAGAACAAAATAGTAAATGGTACTCAAACAATAAAATTGTTTTTAAAATATATTGAATATTAAATAAATTAAATTTCAATGATAATACTAATATTATTTTTAATGTATATATAATAATCTTTACATCTTATTTTAAAATAAAATTTGTCATTTTTATTTTCGATATATCATATTAAAAATTTAATAATTAATATTAACATACAATAAAATTTTAAGAGTAATTTATATTTGTTTTACTATTCATACATTTTTTAAATAGAGCCTTAAGATTAGTTTAACATAAAATTTCAATCAAAAATATTTTAGATAAGTATCAGTGCTATAACACTGGTTAAATTTTATTTTATACAAAATTTGTATATTTTTTATTTTAATATGTTGAATTAGTTTGTTTAATGTGAAGTTATTTCAACAATGTAAATTCTACATCATGACTTGAATGTCATTATAAGACATAATTTTGTGAATTTGGTTTTTAAAAAGCGATTTTTTATATTATGAATAATTTAATATATTGTTATACTTTTTGTTTTATTATACTTAATTTTTTGAAATTTTTTCATATTATAGTGACATATTATTGACACTCCTATAACAAACCAAATTAGAGTGTTTATAGTTTCTAACTTTAATATCAAGTTTCAATATTTTAGAAATATTTCAAAATAAATTATTTAAAGTTTATTATATTATATAAAATTATAAAATTCAATAAAAAAGTATGAAACTCAATTTAAATATTCAAATTTTGACCTCTTACTCAGTAAATTTTTTAATTCAATAGATATTATTTTTAGAGAATAATTATAATAAACCTTGAATATTTTATAGATTGAATCATTGATATTTGTTTTTAAAAATTCAACTTATGGTATATCCAAAATAAAACTATTTTTTAATTATAATAAATAATATGATAATTTATTTATTTCATAAAATAGACTCATATATATAAATGAGAGGTGAAGTATAATGATAATTTACAAATTAATATGTTAAGTTAGATATCAAATGATTTTATTTGATGAATAATTTAATAAAGGAAATTAATATGGTAAGTTAGATGATATCAAATGATTTTTTAGAATATTCTCTTTAAGATTTTTGAAAACAATAAATCCAGACTATAAAAATAATATAAAACTTAATCTATAACCTATTTGTAACTAACTTATTAAAATTATATAGTCTATAAAACAATGTTGTGTACTTCTGTTTTATTATATAGGAGATGTCATATAATATTGAAATAATATGTAAAAATCAAATAAATAAATATACTGAAACAAAAATCATTAAAAATATAAATTTTATTTAACCCAAACCGACACATAATTTAGTTTTGTAAAATTTTAACCCTAATTATCCTTTGTAAACCCAAACCAAGATATAAAATTGTGTAATATTATAAAAAATAAACCCTAATTATCCTTTATAAACTCAAACCAACATATAAAATTGTGTAATATTATAAAAACTAAACCCTAATTATCATTTGTAAAGTGAAACCTATATATAAACTTGTTTAATATTAAAAAATCTAAACCCTAATTCTGTTTTGTAATCCCAAACCGACACATAATCTCGTTTAATTATAAACCTAAACCGATACCTAATCTAGTTTAATTGTAAACCTAAATCATCGTTTATAACCCCAAACCGACCTACAATCTTGTTTAATTGTAAGGAAAAAGATCTCTAGCTACACGAAGTATAGGAGAATATAAGGTCACACATACCAAGTATACTATTGTATTATTAGCTACACGAAGTATATGTATTACATGGCCACATGCATAAACTATATGACGTTATGTGGTCAACACCATAAACAAATAATCCGGTGTACCGGTCGACTGATTCCGGTGAAGCCGGACGTTGACTCCGGCGTCGACCAAAAAAATATATTTTAATTTTTTTCTATTAAAAATAAAAAAATAAAAAAATAAAAAATATTATATACAAAATTTTTTGATTTTTCATGATTAAAAAACATATTCAATTCAATATCTAAATATTTTTATATATCTCTAATGTATTCATTCTTATAATTAGTTAATTTTTATTTTTAAAGCTAAATTAATGGTTAAATAAAAATCATTAATAATTATATCCAAGATATCTATATATATATAAATAAAATTTGATAATCATACTATTTAAATACTAAAAAATCAATAAAATCAAATTCAACTACTTTCATTAGAAAAATAATATGCAAAAGATTGAGTATATGACTCTTTACCCTAAAGTTTTCATGGTAAATATTGTAGAAAGTTTTACCCGAAGGATCAAGTATGCTTTTTTTGTTTTCTTGTAAGCAGATTCATTTAACATTCATTGTATCGTTATGGACTATGGAGTATTGGAGTTTCTCAATAAGGTATTGATATCAAATTTTATCTGATTATAAACCATATTAAAACCGGATATTTTGTGTAAGCAGATTCATTTTAACATTCATTGTATCGTTATGGACTATGGAGTTTCTCATTAACGTATTGGTTAATTATCAAATCTTATCTGATTATAAACCATATTAAAACCGGATATTTTGTTATATGTTCAAAAGATTAAATATTAATTAAATAGACAATAAAACACTAATTCTAACCCACCAAAGTGGTATAACACGAGAGTGTTAGTCTCACCTTGGTTCGAGGAACGGTATTGGTACGATGATCCATCAATTCTGTGTACGTGTGGCTAATCCAAATTCCTACATTTGTAGGAAGCGAATTTTTTTTTATCAACTAGACACAATTAGTTGGTCCATTAATCAAATCCCTACATTCGTAAGAACCGAGACTCGATCCTGGATGTGATGGTGCCTTGTGCATTAAGGACTTACTATTGACCACTGTACTAAGATCACTTCACCCCTGTTTTCTTAATTAACATAACCTTTTGACTGATTCACCAAATTCTGTATTCTTTCAATTTATTTTATTTTATCATGTGTTAGTACCAAACTTTTTGTATTTACTTTAGCCTTGAATGGAGAAAGCATATAAAGCAGAGCAGATCAAGTAGTTCAAGCAGATTAAGCAGAATATAAGTAGATCAAATATTTAGTTGTTTAAGTGCAGATCAAGGGTAAACAACATCAAAAAAGCTGTAGACCAGATCTGCATGCCTTAAAAGCTGTAGGTTGAAGATGACTTAAAAGTTTAAAACACACCGTTTTTATTAAAAGCACAACCTTTTTTTTTTTCTTAATTCTTTTACTGGGCCTGGCCCAAATCGTTTTTGTTTGTTCGGCTGCCATTTATTAGAACCAAAGAGTTCCGGTTCATCTCGACAAAAAAAATCAAAAACCGAATTAACTGAAACCCGACTCGACCCGACCCGAAATTTATTTCGGTTAGTTTCAAAAACTCGAATACCCAACTACCCGAAATAACTGACCCGACCCGACCCAAAAACCCGAACTCGCAGGCCGAGCTACCACCGTCCACCAAACAATCAAGCAAACGTAAATTTTTGTAACCAAAACAAAAACTCACTGAGTTGAGATTATAAAACCAAACAATCAAGCAAATCTTATCTGATTATAAATCATGTTAAACCGGATAGTTCGTTTATATGTTCGAAAGATCCTCTTTATAATAAAACGGAAATACACAACATTATTTTGTAGACTATATAATTTTAATAAGTTGATTATAAATAGGTTATAATTAAATTGATAGATTAATTGGTTACAAGTTAAATAGTGAGTGTAACTTTCACTTATTTTCGGAAGATTATATTACTAGAACACATTGTTTCTAAAATTCTTAAAAATAATGTTCTAAAAAATCATTTCATATAACTTACCATATTAGTTTCCTTTATTAAATTATTCATCAAATAATTTTTTTTATATCTAACTTAATTTGCTAATTAGCATTATAATTCACCTCTCATTTTAATATATGAGTCTATTTTGTGAAACAAATAAATTATCATATTAGTTATTATAATTAAAAAATAGTTTTATTTCCGGATATACCATAAGTTGAATTTTCAAAAACAAATATAAATTGTTCAATCTATAAAATATTCAAGCTTTAGTAATATTATTCTTTAAAAATAATATCTATTAAATTAACTTTTTTTACTGAGTAACGGATCAAAATTTGAATATTTAAATTTAATTTCATATTTTTTTGTTGAATTTTATAATTTTTTATAATATAATAAACTTTAAATAATTTATTTTGAAAATATTAAAACTTGATATAAAAGTTAGAAACTAGACAACTCTAAATTGATTTGTTATAGCAATGTTATTAATATGTAAATTATAAAGAATTTAAAGAAACCAAGTATATTAAAATAAAAAGTATAACAATATTCTATTAAATTATTCATAATATACTAACTTGTTTTTTTAAAACAAAATTATGTCTTATAATGACATTCAAGTCAGGATGTAGATTACACATTGTTGAATAAACTTCACATACACAATAAACTAATACAACATATTAAATTTTTATTTTAAAATATAAAATATACAAAATTTTGTATAAAATAAAATTTAACCAGTGATGTATCACGGATACTTATCTAGAATCATTAACCATATAAAATTTACAAAATATATATTTTTTTCAAGCAGTCATGTTTAACATATAATTTTATTGCATAATATTTTATCCAAAATTTTAAAAAAAAAAAATAATCACATAAAATATATTTTATATAAAAATTTCAATATATGTAAAATAAATTTTTATCCGTGCTAGAGCACATGTCTTAAAATCTAGTTAAATATTAATTATATAGACAATATGTCTAACCCAACAAAGTTGTTCAACACGGGGAGTGACTCAATCGAGTCTCATCAGGGTTCGAGGAATGATAATTGGTACCTAGATCTTGAATTGATTCACTTAATCGAGGTAATTTAAATTACTTCTTTTAAAAATCCTTTTTTTTTTCTTAATTAACACAACCTTTTGCTTTGATATAATAAAACTTATTTATATATTACTGTAATTATTTTTCTACTCGATATGAAATTAGGATATGTATTTATTATTGTGTGCGATATAAAAACGCGTCCCACCACCATCGCAGCAAACGTCACTTATTAGGGTAAAGCAAAAATAGTGAAGTGAAAGAGAGAGAGAAAGAAAAAGAGAGCCGCACGAACTTAACGAAAATAGATTCAGATCGGAAACGGAAGAACGATTCGGTCTCCTCCACAGATCGATCGAAGAAGGAGAAGAAAGACGATCATCACCACCACCACAGCAAGCATCGGAAGAAGAGCAAGATGTCGTCGAGGGATCAAGTCAAGGCGTCGCATATTCTGATTAAGCATCAAGGATCTCGTAGGAAGGCGTCGTGGAAAGATCCAGAAGGTAAGATTATTATAACTATTACTAGAGAAGCCGCCGTCGAGCAGCTCAAATCGATCCGTGAAGATATTGTCTCCGGCAAGGCTAATTTCGAGGAAGTTGCGACTCGTGTTTCTGACTGTAGCTCAGCTAAACGCGGCGGCGATCTCGGTTCGTTTCTTATCC
>NC_141880.1:26674443-26733033 GCF_030686135.1 Camelina sativa | reverse complement strand
ACATTAGTTTTGTAAAAAATTACAATCAAATGTCATTGGTTTTCTGACCAATTTCACCGATCCAATCCTATAGCCCCTAATTCTTTTTCTTTGGTCAAGTTTTTATTCCAAAAAAAGTTATACTGAAAAAGTGCGGTCGAATCCATTTTAAATTTGATAAATCTGCATAGACCGAACCATATTTGTACTGCAAAGGAAACTTTGCAACTGTTAATCTGCATATACTTAACCATGAAAACCATGAGTACCTTCTTTTAACGATACAGCGCAGGTCGTGGTGATAGAGTAATTATATTCTAAATTTATAAGAATATCGATCATGACCTGTCTCAAATAAATTTATTAAAGTTTATTAAATATAATATTTTAAATCTTTTATAAAATTTTATTAACTATATAGAAAATAACAAATTCAGAGTAAAATAGGTAACATAAGATTTAACTTCATACTAAATCGATAATTTACTATTCCATTTGTATATAAAAAAATCTTAAATATAGACATTAAAAGATAGTTAACTTCATACCTAAAAGGCATGGCCACGAATATAAATTCATGAGCATGTAATCTTTGCTTCTTTCCATTAGATTCACGAGCATAATCGATTAGTGATTAGTTTTTCTAAATCTAATTAAACTTGAAGAAGAATGTTATAGAAATTAAATAACTTTGTGCAAATTAGATGTCATTGAATAATGATGTAACTACAACTATATTATATTTTTAATAATGTAGAAAATTCTATATATTGAAGACAGGAAATCTGGAGGAATTTATTTTAAAATTAAAACTTTAAAATAATTAAATAGGATTGGTTGGAGCAAATATAGAGTTTCCTATAATATTGGAATGACAAAAAATTTGTTTAGTTTTGCAGAAAATTAGGCTGGGAAGTGGAGATAATTTAGGAACATGAGTCAAGATTTTTGGATGGATAGGAGGATATACTCGATTCACATACCTTATTTTTGCATATTTCAATTTTACCTTTTAATTTTTTAATAATATGTTTTAATGATAATGGCATTGGTTGTAAATACTTTCAAACTTCAAGACTACTTTGATAAAACTGCTGTAAAAATGTTAATATAGACATTAATTTTGTAGAAAATTACATGAAAATGCCATTAGAAACATTTTTTTTGTTTTTTTCCTACTAAATATTATTGAGAATTATTATTAGGCATGGGCGTTTAGTTTAATCGGGTTATTCGGTTTTTCAAAATTTCGGTTTTCAAAATTTTGCCGAATTAACCCGAAATAAAATTTGGTTCGGGTTATTCGATAATTGGTTTATTCAGGTTAGTTATCTGCTCTAAAATGTTTTCTGAACTAAACCGATTTTTTTCTATTTCGGTTTATTTTAACCGAATTAGAATAAATATACAGAATATAGGCAAAAAATGAATCTGAAAGATCTAATAACAAGCCTAATTACAATTTCAAAACTAAGCCCATTACCAAAATCCCATCGGCTTAGCATGGCAGGAGAAAAATCCCATCCAATCGCGAGGTACGAAACAAATCCCATCCAATCGCCAGGTATGAAACAAATATCCTGTTCGTCCAATTACCAGGTACAAACCAATCCCAGGTCCGCCCATCACGAGGCACGAAACAAATCCCATGTTCGTGTCCCCACACACAATCTCATTTCATATCACTACACATCAATCATCAAGTTTAATACGAACTCCCTAGGATGAAACTCTGATGGAGGCTGATGACAGGTAAGAGGCGACGTGAATTGATGGTGATGATGCACAAGTGGATTGCGAGTGACGGCAGGTGATGTTCGAGAGAGAAAAGCAATGATTCGATGGTGAGAAGTGTTAGATGGTTATATGGATTCGAAAATAAAGTGAAGAGTTTCTTAATCAGAAAGTGTTTAGAAACTCGGAATAATGAACGCATTCACGAGTTCGGAATGAGAGAAGAAAGATTCAACAATACTTGTTACATAAAACTTCGTCGCTACCCAACAAGGAGGCGTCACTTTTGGGTTTTATAATTAACCCTAAGGCTTGACACTCCAAACAACAGGAAGTTCAAAATAAAACAACAAGGCGTGTAAAGGAAATAAGAAAACAACGAAGCGTCTAGGTGATCTGTAGTAGTACAGAAGTCACTTGTATTAGTACAGAAGTCATGGTGACTTGTACATTATCCCCTATTGGTAATGACTTCTAAATAACTCGACGTAGTGATCCATTTGCCTCATTAAAAACCATACCGAGAAAACCCATTGGGACAAAACTCAGCTATGGGAAAAAGAGTACAAACTTCACACCTAAGTTATCTAGTTATCATTACCGGGTGAAGTCTTCAGGGTGGATATGTTGAAGACTTGGATCCTCGGTAGATTGAATGACCCGTCAGCTATGAGTGCATG
The DNA here is from genome assembly GCF_030686135.1 of Camelina sativa. NCBI lineage: Eukaryota > Viridiplantae > Streptophyta > Magnoliopsida > Brassicales > Brassicaceae > Camelina > Camelina sativa. The sequence continues at coordinate 26,730,640 of NC_141880.1, read as the reverse complement.
AGCTTCCTTGGCCATCTCCTTAGCTCTTGAACGAGTGATCCTTCCCACGATCTCCGGTTTCTCTGCGGCTTCTGTCTCCTTGCTGGCCACGATCATATCATCCTCCCCCTCTTCAAAAGGATTTGTCCTCAAATCGGGATCTGCATAATAAGGAAGCAAGTCAGAAACATTGAATGTTGAAGATATATTATACTTACCTTGAAGATCAATCTGGTAGGCGTTGTCGTTGATCTTCTTGATGACTTCAAATGGACCATCAGCTCGTGGTAGAAGCTTGCTTTTCCTCTCTTCTGGGAACCTATCCTTGCGTAGATGAATCCACACCAAGTCTCCTTCTTCGAAAACGATCTCCTTTCTGCCCTTGTTCGCATGTTTCTCGTACTGCTTGGTTCTTTTCTCTATGTTCTCCTTAGCTTTAGCATGTATCCTCATGACCTGTTCAGCCTTTTCTTTGCCATCAAAGCTACACTTCACACTTAAAGGAAAAGGAATCAAGTCTAGAGGTAATTGTGGATTAAAACCATAAACAATTTCAAAAGGAGAGAATAGAGTAGCAGAATGCTTAGCGTGATTATATGCGAACTCTACGTGTGGTAAACATTCTTCCCATGACTTGAGATTGCTTTTCACTAAGGTCCTGAGGAGTGTAGATAGCGTCATGTTCACCACTTCGGTTTGCCCATCTGTTTGCGGATGACATGTGGTTGAGAATGATAGCTTGGTTCCGAGTTTAGCCCATAGCATTCTCTAGAAGTGTCCTAGAAACTTAGTATCTCGGTCTAAAACGATTACTTGAGGTATTCCATGCAGACGTACTACTTCCCTGAAAAACAAGTTAGCTACAATAACAGCATCATCCGTCTTGTGACTGGCAATGAAGTGAGCTATTTTGCTAAACCTGTCAACCACAACGAAAATCGAATCTCTACCATTTCTGGTTCGAGGTAAGCCAAGAACAAAATCCATAGAAATATGAGTCCAAGGTTGAGAAGGGATAGGGAGAGGAGTGTACAAGCCGTTGGGCTGTACTTTACCCTTGGCCATTTTGCAGATATGGCACCTAGAACAGACTTTCTCAACGTCTTTCTTCATTGGAGGCCAATAGAAGTGTTCTTGCAGTCCAAGTAGAGTCTTTGACACTCCGAAATGTCCAGCTTGTCCACCTCCGTGAGCTTCTCTAATCAACAGTTCCCTTATGGATCCTCTTGGTATGCACAATCGATCCTTATAAAATAGATATCCATCCTGCCTATAGTAGTTTTCAAAAGCAAACTTATGGCATTTGCTATAGCTCTCAGCAAAATCGATGTCAGTCTCATAAAGTTCTACTATTTTATCAAAACCTTCAAGCTTAGAAGACAAGGTAGAAACGAGAGTGTACCTCCTGGATAATGCATCTGCGATTACATTATCCTTACCTTTCTTGTATTTAACCGTGTAGGGAAAAGTCTCTATGAACTCCATCCATCTGGCATGTCTTTTGTTGAGCTTCTGTTGTCCTTTGAGATGCTTCAAGGACTCATGATCAGTATGAATAACGAACTCCTTTGGCCACAGGTAATGCTGCCATGTTTGAAGAGCCCGAACCAAGGCGTGCAGCTCCTTGTCATATGTAGGATAGTTTAGTGTCGATCCTCCTAGCTTCTCACTGAAGTAAGCTACTGGCTTCCTATCCTGTATCAAAACAACACCTATACCCACTCCGGAGACATCACATTCAATCTCAAAAGTTTTCATAAAATCAGGAAGTAAGAGAATAGGGGCAGTGATAAGCTTCTCTTTTAAGGTTGAAAACGCCTTCTCTTGTGCTTCCTCCCATCTGAATCCTACATCCTTCTTGATAACTTCTGTAAGTGGCGCTGCAATAGTACTGAAGTCTTGGACAAATCGCCTGTAGAATCCTGCTAGTCCATGAAAGCTCCTGACTTCTGCCACGTTTTTGGGTTTTGGCCACTCCTTAATAGCCTTGACCTTCTCATCGTCCACTCTAACTCCTTCTGCACTAACAACAAAGCCTTTGTTGTAGATGAGGATGTCGTCGAAGTACACAACCACGAAGACGCCAATGAAAGGTCTGAGAGCATGATTCATTAAACGCATGAAGGTGCTAGGAGCATTGGTGAGACCAAACGACATGACTAGCCATTCGTAGAGCCCTTGCTTGGTCTTGAAAGCTGTTTTCCATTCATCTCCTTCCTTCATTCTGATCTGATGATACCCACTCTTCAAATCAACCTTTGAAAAGACTGTTGACCCACATAGCTCGTCCAGCATGTCATCTAATCTCGGGATCGGATGTCTGTACTTCACTGTGATATTGTTAATAGCTCTACAGTCAACACACATCCTCCATGAACCATCTTTCTTTGGTACGAGCAAGACTGCTACTGCGCATGGATTGAGGCTCTCTCTGATGTGTTCCTTGTTCATCAACTCTTCTACTTGTTTCTGCAGCTCTTTAGTCTCTACAGGATTGGTTCTGTAAGCTGGTCTGTTCGGTAGAGCTGAACCTGGTACCAAATCGATCTGATGCTCTATCCCACGTATTGGAGGCAAGCCTGGAGGCATCTCTTCTGGAAATACATCCTTGTACTCCTCTATAATCTCTATCATCTCGCGTGGAAGCTCTTCTGCTGGCTTGGTACTAGCGAGTGTCTCTTTGTAGACAAACATGAATGTGGTCATCTCTGGGTCAAATAGCTTATTGAACTCGTTGTGATTGATGTACAGGCTGTGAGACACTTTCTCTGTATCCTTGCGGTTCATGTGAAGCTGATCCTTGTATATCTCGTTGGGTGTAAGTGGTAGAAGAGTGACCCTGCGTCCTTTGAACTCAAATGACTGCCTGTTGGTGTAGCCATCATGAAACACTCTTCTGTCAAACTGCCATGGTCTTCCCAAAAGAATATGACTGGACTTCATCGGAATAACATCACAAAGCAGCTCATCTTCATACTTCCCAATTGTGAGTTTCACTACCGCTTGCTGCGAAACTGTTAAAGATCCTTTGTTATTCAACCATTGTAGCTGATAAGGTCTTGGATGTGAAGTGGTCTTGAGATTAAGCTTCTGTATCATCTCTTCACTAGCAGCATTAGTACAACTACCACCATCAACGATCAAGGTGCAGACCTTGTCTTGAACCATACACCGGGTGTGGAAGAGATTCTCACGCTGCCCTCGATCATCTGGATGAGTCTGAACACTTAAAGCTCTGCGTGCTACTAACATCTCTCCCATGACTGCTGGTTCACCTTCTTCACCTAAATCAGACTCTGGTTCACTCTCTGAACTGTCTACAGGCACATCTCTACTCCTTCTTGAAGAAGAAACATCTTCTTGTTAGGACAGTCTCTGGAATAATGCCAGATCTCTTGGCATTTGAAACACCTGATATGACTTGTAGAGGTGCTACTCTTGGGCTTGAAATCGATCTTAACTTCCTCTTTGACTGTGGCTGTCGCGGGTTTGCTGTCCTTGGTGAAGGCGGGTTTACTGAACTCTCTTGGCTTGGGAATGTTAGGCGTAAACGTTGACCTCACTCCCTTTCTCTTGATCTGTGATTCAATTAGCTCTGCCTTATGTACCATTTCTTGCACATCTTCATAGTTCTGCAGTTCTATCTTGTCTTAAATCTCTCTGTTCAAACCTCCAAGAAACCTAGACATAACCATGTCTTCACTTTCTCTCAGATCAGCCCTGATCATAAGCGTTTCCAGCTCCTGATAGTAGTCTCTTACAGACTTAGTGCCTTGAGTGAGATGCCTTAGCTTGTTAAGAATCTCTCTCTGGTAGTGTGTAGGCACAAACTTCTTTCTCATCTGCGTGACTAACTGTTCCCATGTAGTGATAGCAGGCTCTCTCTGTCGATGTCTAATGAGTCCCAACTGCTCCCACCACAACAAAGCATAGCCATTGAATTCAGATATGGCTATCTTCACCTTGTTCAACTCATAGGTACCTTGAACTTGAAAGTTTGACTCCATCTTCCTTTCCCAGTCTAGATAAGTCTCTGGATCATTGGTACCATGGAACGAAGGATACTGAATCTTGAGATGATTCAGCTGCTGCCTCAAAGGATCATAATCCCTGCCGTGATCTCTGTTTCTGTTTCTCCTCATTGTCTCTTGGCTAGGATCTGAGGCTTCCTCTTCTTCTGAATACTCTCTATCTGTATCAAAGTATATTCGATGCCCAGCTACTGGTTCAGCTCGTCGTGGGCGTGTAGGATCTCTACCAGTTCTTCGATGCTCTCTTTATGTGCTTTGAGTGTTTCTTCTCTGGTTGAAACAAGTCTCTCTTCCCCCAGTAGGTGACTTAGCTGTTCTGATCCGTGTATGTTTGGAAGAAGCTCCCATGTGTGCCTTTCCTTTAGCTAAGCGGAGAGCCTCATTAGGACTAGGCGGTTCTGAAGAATTCTGATCTGAAGCGCTAGTTGCTTGAGCTATATCTTTGATCTGCTTCTCAAACTTATTACTGAGTTGTTCCATCTATTGCTGGAACTGAGTAGACATTGTCTTGTTTGCTTCTGTTATTTGCTTAGCCATGGCTTGGTTCAAAGCTTCCATAGCTTCTGGAGAAAGCTCCATTGTACCTGCAAAATAAAGAAGAAAACTCGAAGTAAAACGTTCCTTGAGTGAAAGAACAAAATAAACTCTAAGAATCGTAATCTAGACACAAACGAACAACAACAAAAAAAAAAGCAAATCCTAAAACTAAACAAGACTCACAACGAAAGCTAAAACAGCAGAGACTAACACAACAAAGAATTAAACAAATGAACAAAATCAAAACAACACAAAACGAGATTAGGGTTTAGAATCGCTCAGCCTTTGGCACCGAGTGGGCTCTGATACCACATAATACGAACTCCCTAGGATGAAACTCTGATGGAGGCTGATGACAGGTAAGAGGCGACGTGAATTGATGGTGATGATGCAAAAGTGGATTGCGAGTGACAGCAGGTGATGTTCGAGAGAGAAAAGCAATGATTCGATGGTGAGAAGTGTTAGATGGTTATATGGATTCGAAAATAAAGTGAAGAGTTTCTTAATCACAAAGTGTTTAGAAACTCGGAATCATGAACGCATTCACGAGTTCGGATTGAGAGAAGAAAGATTCAACAATACTTGTTACATAAAACTTCTTCGCTACCCAACAAGGAGGCGTCACTTTTGGGTTTTATAATTAACCCTAAGGCTCGACACTCCAAACAACAGGAAGTTCAAAATAAAACAACAAGGCGTGTAAAGGAAATAAGAAAACAACGAAGCGTCTAGGTGATCTGTAGTAGTACAGAAGTCACTTGTATTAGTACAGAAGTCATGGTGACTTGTACATTATCCCCTATTGGTAATGACTTCTAGATAACTCGACGTAGTGATCCATTTGCCTCATTAAAAACTATACCAAGAAAATCCATTGGGACAAAACTCAGCTATGGGAAAAAGAGTATAAACTTCACACCTAAGTTATCTAGTTATCATTACCGGGTGAAGTCTTCAGGGTGGATATGTTGAAGACTTGGATCCTCGGTAGATTGAATGACCCGTCAGCTATGAGTGCATGAGCTTCCTTGGCCATCTCCTTAGCTCTTGAACGAGTGATCCTTCCCAGGATCTCCGGTTTCTCTGCGGCTTCTGTCTCCTTGCTGGCCACGATCATATCAAAGTTAAACACCTAATCATTCTTTTATGCATCATATTGTACCATGTCATCATACATTATTATCATACCTCTAATTATCACATCATCACACAATATCAAAAAATAGACATAACCAATCAAAACATAGTTTCCAAGCCTATACAAACAATTCATGAAGAACATGCTTAGAAAGTAACAATTGTGTTTCGGCGATTACCACCCTCACCTTTGCCGCTTAAATGCTGAAAGTCATTCTCCTTTTCCTCCTAATCTCAGACCCAAGATTCATGAACACTCCTACAAAGCTGCAGCTCCATCCAACCTCGTTTGCCAACCAAACATTAAACTGTCACCATTATTCTATACAAACGAGCCTCGGAAACACAGACCTGTTTTTTTTTATAAAAAAAATTGGGTTTAAGTTGGGCGGGTACCCGAATTGATAGGGTTTTATTCGGGTTTACCCTATAAGATTATGGGTACCCATTGGATTTTTTTCTGAAATCTAATATATTAAAGAAATAATCAAAAGGGCTCACAGCCAATCTCACAAAAATTGACCTTTTTGCCCTTAATGAAAATTGCCCTTTAAAAATTTTCGGAGAAGCTTTTTTCACCTATTTAGGTTGCTGAAACGCACCACATTCATCCTCAGACTTAAAATTACTAATTTGCCATTAATGAGATTCCAATCTGGACCTTTTTACCCTTTTCTAAGTTTAATTTTTTTTAAAAAAAAATTAAAAACGAAAATTAAAAAAAAAACGAAATTTGTTTTACAAAATCGGAAATCTAATATATTTATGTAATATCTCTCTTTAAAAAAATGGAAGATAAGTATTAGAATATATTACGAATATTTCGTTTAAAGAAAATTTCTATTTTAAAAAATAGTAAAATTGTAAAGATAATTATGACGATTTTCCTTCTAAGCTATATATATAGAGGCTCAGCCAAAACAGTAGAAGTCGGATTCACTAAGCTAAACATATAGTTTTCAGAGTATAATTTTTCTTTTGTATTATTTTGGTTATAATGAATCAATTTTACTATTGTATGATTTTGATTTTTTTTTTAATGTTGATGTACTATCCATATGCTTTGGTGCTTTGCATGATTAATTTTTATGCTGCCATAAATTTTAATTTTTTTTGTTGAATCAAATCAAAAGTTTTACTCATTTTGTACTGTTTGATTGTGTTTTAGGTGTACGAGCCATGGACCATGGATGTTTTTTTGTATATCCAAAACAAGATTGGACGAACAAGTTGATAAAGCAAGCAAAAAAATCAAATTGGTAAAGTATTATTAATAATTGTGTTTATTTCTTTTTTTTAGTGGTGATTGTTATTCAAATTTATTCTCTTGGTTAAACATGATCATATTTTTATTTGATAATTTTTTATTCTACTAGCAAATGAGCAATTACAACTTTTGACAATTTTCTATGATTCATCGGAATCTAATTTTTATGGTTTTTTTTTGTAGTGGTTGTTTGGAAAGCAAGATCAAGCAATCATAGACTTTGTCTATTGTTTCTCCATCTTTTAAAATATATATTTTGTATTATTTTCTATATTTTATTTTGTAGTTTAGTATTTTGAAATAAACTTTTATATGTAACCTAATACATATTTTTTTTGTTTCAGTTGAATTCATGGATAATCATTGATCATAATTGTAAATCTACGAAACTGAATATAATGAAATTTAGGTATTAATTTTTGCTAATCTGAATCCTTAATTTTTTTAAAATAATAGGTATTTGGTTTTTTCTTTCTTTATTTATTTTTGGTTTTATTGTTAGATATTGTTTTTTCAAAGATATTGGTATATTCGTTTTTGGGTTTATTTTTGACATCATATTCGTTTAAAAAAAACCCACAAATCTATAGACTATTAATTTATACCTACGTCCCTCAGTAGCTAATTAAAATAATATATTGATACAGAGAATTTGATGCAGTCTTACATTGTCAGAACACTGTAAATATAGTGTTAAAAAAAATATATATATATATATATATAGTGTAAAATGTGTATGCATATTATATTTTTGTCGACATGTGTAATATATAAATATATATGTATATACGTACACACGTGACATATATGTAATGGTGTTATTATGATGAGCTCATGATAAGAGAGATCAATGACAATTTATAGTTGCACAAAAATTATGGTGGATTCTGTTCATAACAAATTTATGATAATTTTCTAAAAACTTGAATTTCTTTTTGTTTACAAATAAATTTAAATTATAATTTTAATTATATGTAATATATTACAATTTTTTTGTTTTAGTTGAATTTATGGATGTTCATTGACCATAATTGTTGATCTACAAAATTGAATATAAAGAAATTTAGATATTAATTTTTGTTAACTGAATCCTTAATTTTTTAAAATAATATTATTACTAATATTTTTTGTAATGATTATAGTTGCATAAAATTATAATGAATTATATTCATAAAAAATTATAGTAATTTTCTAAAAACTTTAATTTCTTTCTATTTACAAATAGATTAAATATTTTTTATGACTAATATTTCTTCATAAATATTTGTGACTAATATTTCTTTTTCTTCTTAAATTGATCGAAAGATTAGGAAGAGCTGATCTTTAAATGCTAATCTATAAAATATAAAAAATAATACTTATCTCCATGAAACGTTATTAGAAATCCAAGACGGAGACAGGAGACATTATTGGCAATGAATATTGCTTTGTCCTACTCATGTTGCAACAGCAAAACTTTAGTTTGACTCATCAACTGAGAGGTCGGCTACGGCATTCAAAGAGTTTCACCGACTAAAACCAGCCTCAACTGCATATATATATATATACAAATAATAGTCAAATAAACGAGTATAAGTTATCTCGGTAAATAACAAAGCAATAATAAAATATATAAGAAATAAGTGGGACAACCTGAATCAGCGTTTATGTATTCTTATAATTCACTCATATATAATATAGTTGTATACATACGTAAACCAACGAGATATTAGACCAGCTATAAGCATGAGTCTTACTTCGACAAACTAATAAATCAGTATATAAACATGTCTCGATCAGAAATCAAACATTATGTAATGAAATACACGTTCATGTACTTAGGAAAAATTAAAAAATATTATAATGAAATCAGATCAGCATATATTTAAACAATAGTGACCAAAGAAATTGAATTAAATAAACCGAAGCATGGATATGTGGGATATGTGGGCTTAGACAAAAATATTGCAGACGGCCACTCAGTTTCCCTTGTTGGGCATAGGACTCTCCTTCTCATCTAGTGTCTTTCATTAGGTCAGAGTTGTGAGCATTTGGAATTTTACACGTGTTTTTTCCTCGATCTTACCCTTGTTTAGCGCTGCCGTAAACCATTTTCAGATCAAATCTTCAAGTTTTTTCTCTGTTTTTCATCGAGTTCATCAAAAACCACTGTTTATCAAGAAGCTCTTTTCGTAACTAATTCCAGTTCTCACGATGTCTGCTGCCATGGATAAGGCTCTATTGGCGATGTCTTTAGAAGAAGAAGAAGAAGATGTTCCATTTGATATGCCTGACCTTCCAGAATTCTCTTCAGTTCAAAGAAACAAGATAAGCTTGGTTGGTCGCCTCCTCAACCCAGACTGTCAGGATATGCAAAGCCTAATTCGCAATATGCTTAGGAAGTGGCAGAAAGTGGGTAAAGTCACTGGAATTGCTCTCTCGAAGGAAAAATTCCAATTCATCTTCAACTCTGAGCATGACCTCCAAGATGTTCTTGACAAAGGTACCCACACCTTTAATGAATGGTCTATAACAGTAGATCGATGGTATGAGTTCCCTCCTCCGAACTATCTCCATAGCATTCCTATATGGATTCAGATTTGGAACCTACCGATCAATTACTTCACGGTACCAGCCATTACATCTCTTGGGGAACTTATTGGCCAGGTTCTTGAAGTCGCCTTTGATCCAGAGAGACCTCAACTCCAAGGGTTTGTCAGAGTAAAGGTTTTCTTCGACGTGTCAAGACCTTTACGAAGATCAAAGGTTATAAACATCAAAGGTGGATCTACTACAGTGAAGTTTCAATACGAGAGGATCCAGAAGAGATGTTATGAGTGTCAAAGGTTGACCCATGATAAAGAAGTCTGTCCAATCTTCATCAAAAGAATCAAAGAGGAAACACTAGTAAGAAGATCAGGAGAGACATCAAATAGGCAAAAGAAGGATCCAGTACTGAAAGAATCTGATCCCTTATTTGGTGTTTTGAGAGAAGAACAGGTTGGTGTAGACTCTCTCACTGGAAGACCTAGCATAGCCCCTGAAGTATTAGAAGGTATGCGCCAATACCTCTTAGCTGCAAATGGTGAAGCCAAATCAACCAAGGAAGAGAGGGTGAAAAAATCTGTAGGTGAAGTCGAAAAGGACCCTCTGGCAAAAAAATCAATCCTTCAATTGGACCCTGCTCCAGTGGTCCACTTAGAATTAAACAAGGAAAAAGGGTTGGTTTTTAATTACCATGAAGATCAGTCCTTAAACAGTTCACTGTTAGATGAGGACCGCTCTATAGGATTAAGCCTTTCCAGTCAGCAACATTATTTTCACCGCACTCCTCTGGACAATTCTTACCCGATAGAGGATGGAGGATTCTCAGAGTTTGGAGGAGAGATGTCTCTCGGTCTGTCCCAACCTTTTCAGAGTAAATCAACGGTTTTCCGGACTGGTTTCTCTGAGGCTGGTCCGTCCGGGTTTATCTCTAAAAAGGGCAAGGCAAGGGGAAGACCTCCCAAAAGCAACAGGAAACCAAAGCCATTCAAAACATCGGATAAAAGTGATGTTCAAACCCTAAAATCAGGCATCATGGTGGGAAGAAATGACAAAAGAAAAGCAGAAGATGAAGGAACAAGCTCTGCTAAAGCTCAAAAGCTTATCCTTCGAGAGGTGATCCCAATGGGGGGATTGCCTAATGTCCAATGAGCCTTTTGAGCTGGAATTGCCAAGGCTTGGGACGGTCTCAAGACTTGGCTCTTCCTCGTTTCAGGGAATTGCGTCAAAAACTCTTTCCTGAGATTCTGTTTTTAATGGAAACTATGCATGATAGGAACACTTTAGTAGATGTACAAGAATGGTTGGGGTATGACAAGGTGTATACAGTGGATCCAGTAGGCAAGTGTGGTGGTTTAGCTGTTTTTAGTAAGAATAGTGTACAAATAGAAGTAAAGTTCGCTGATAAGAACCTTTTGGATCTACATGTTCAGTTTGGGACAGTGGTCTTTTTCATCTCCTGTGTGTATGGAGATCCGGATTTCCTGAAGAAGAAAGTAGTTTGGGAAAGGATTACCAGGATTGGTATAAACAGAAAAGAGAGTTGGTGCATGGTAGGTGACTTCAATGATATTCTTCACAATGGTGAAAAACTGGGAGGTCCGAGAAGAAGTGAATCATGCTTTAAACCTTTCTCAGAGATGTTACAAGCTTGTCAGATGGAAGAACTTTCTAGCAAAGGCAACGGGTTTACTTGGGCAGGCAGGAGATATGATCTTTGGATCCAGAGCAAACTGGATAGAGTTTTTGGAAATAAACAATGGTTTTCTCAATTTCCAGCATCAAACCAATCCTTCCTGGAGTTCAGAGGATCGGATCATCGACCAGTTCTCATGAAGTTACTATCCTCACAAGAGGCATACAGAGGTCAGTTCCGTTTTGATAAAAAATTTCTTCATAAGCCAGAAGTAGAAGCTGAAGTTATAAAAGCTTGGAATTCTTCTTCTTCACGCCTTGGAACGACAACGTCTGATCGCATAAGAATCTGTAGAAAAGCCCTGAGCACTTGGAAAAAGGAAAATAATTCCAATGCGAAAGACAAAATCCATCAAGTGGAAAATGCCTTGGAGAAGGAACAATCTCTCAGTCTTCCCGACTTAGAACATGTTGGATTCTTAAAAAGGGAGCTCTCAAGAGCCTACAGGGATGAAGAAACTTATTGGAGCCAAAGGAGCAAAGAGAAATGGATGCGTTGCGGAGATAGGAACACGAAATTCTTCCAAGCCTCAGTAAAGGGTAACAGATCAAAAAAAAGGATTGAAAAACTGAAAGACATCAATGGGTATGAACAATTTTCAGAGGCAGCCAAAGGGGAAGTGGCATGTGCTTATTTTCAAAATCTGTTTACGTCGTCTAATCCATCGAGCTTTGAGACCTGGTTTTAGAACCAGTGACAGACGAAGAAATCAAAAGTGCAACCTTTGCCATTAAGCCGTCTAGTGCACCTGGAGCCGATGGCATGTCAGGGTTCTTCTTTCAATCTTATTGGGAGACGGTGGGATCTCAAGTAACTTTAGAAGTTAAAAAGTTTTTCGAAACAAGATCCTTTCCGAAAGAGTGGAACTACACTCACTTGTGTCTGATTCCTAAAACTCTTCACCCAACTGAAATGGCTAATCTCAGACCAATCAGTCTATGCTCAGTGTTATACAAGATAGTGTCCAAGATCCTAGTGAAGAGACTACAACCCCTGCTCCCTCTGATAGTATCTGAAGCCCAGACAGCCTTTGTTACCGAAAGACTTATTTCTGACAACATACTGGTAGCACACGAAATGGTCCACAGTCTTAACGTACACCCGACTATCTCCGCTGAATACATGGCAGTGAAATCGGATATGTCAAAAGCCTTTGACCGGGTTGAATGGAGTTACCTTAAGTCACTACTTGGTGCTTTAGGTTTTCAAGAGAGATGGATTAATCTGATTATGTTTTGTGTAACATCAGTCACCTACTCAATACTCATTAATGACCAGCCTTTTGGAATGGTTACACCACAAAGAGGACTAAGACAAGGAGATCCCTTGTCCCCTTTCTTGTTTGTGCTTTGTACAGAAGGTTTAACCCATCTACTCAACAAGGCTCAATCGGCAGAATTGATAAGTGGTATTCAGTTCAGGGATAGTGGTCCAATAATCAATCACCTATTATTCGCTGATGACAGCCTCTTCGTCTGTAAGGCAAACAGAGATGACAGTCTTATGCTCCAACAAGTTCTCAAGAGATACGGTGAAGTTACAGGACAAACCATTAATCTGACCAAATCATCTATTACCTTTGGGGCAAGGATACAAGAGCAGCAAAAAAAAGAAATCCAAGAGATTCTTAACATACACAATGAGGGAGGAGCAGGTACATACCTTGGTCTTCCTGAATGCTTCAGTGGCTCCAAGGTACAAATGCTGAACTACATCAAAGATAGATTAAAATCCAAACTTTCTGGATGGTATGCTAGATCCTTGTCTCAGGGTGGAAAAGAGATCTTGCTCAAATCAGTCGCCTTAGCCATGCCAGTCCATGCCATGTCGTGTTTCAAACTCCCCAAAACCACCTGTGACAACCTTATCAGTTCTATGGCTCAATTCTGGTGGAGCTCACACGAACATAACCGGAAAATACATTGGAAGAGCTGGGATAGTTTGTGTCTCCCAAAAGCACTCGGTGGTCTAGGGTTCAGAGATATTCAGCTCTTCAACCAAGCACTCTTGGCTAAACAGGCGTGGAGACTTATCCATTTTCCAGACTGTTTTTTCTCCAAGGTAATAAAAAGCAGATATTTTCCAGACAATAATTTCACAGAAGCTGTTCTTGGACAGAGACCATCCTTTGGTTGGAGGAGCATTCTACATGGAAGAGATCTCCTTATGAAAGGACTGGTTAAAAAAGTTGGAAATGGTCGTTCCATAAGGGTATGGACAGATCGTTGGCTCAATGATGAAGAGGAGGGAATGAGAGCACCTTGGATCAAAAATGATTTCATCAATCCCAATATGCACGTTCATGAACTAATATCTGTTTCAAACAGAGATTGGGACCCTGGCAAACTAGAAGAACATTTCTTCCCTGCAGATATTGCCCTGATCAGATTGTCTAAACCGGTTGTCTCTTCAGAAGACTTTTGGACATGGAATCATAACAAGAGTGGGGATTTCTCAGTGAAATCAGCTTATTGGCTAGCAGTAAACACAAAAGACAATCCTCTATTGTTGGAAGCCTCTATTCAACCCTCTGTTAATCCCCTTAAAGAACAGATGTGGAAACTACAGACTGAACCAAAAATTAAGATTTTCTTATGGAAGATGCTTAGTGGAGCGATGCCGGTAGCTGATCTTCTTTCTCATCGAGGATTGAAAGTTGATAGCAGATGCCAAATCTGTGGGTTAGAAGGAGAATCAATAGTTCATGCTATATTCAACTGCACTCTCTCTAGACAAATCTGGGCATTATCAGATTATCCTTTGCCTGAAGGAGGATTGGTTGATGCCTCGGTGTTCTCAATCATTCAACACTTCCTTGTCAACAAGGATAATTTAAAATGGCCTCTCACATTAAGAAGAAGCTTCCCATGGATCATATGGAGAATATGGAAAAACCGGAACCTTTTGTTTTTTGAAGGTAAAAGCTTCTCTCCTCTAGAATCGGCTCAAAAGATAAAACAAGATGTCAATGATTGGTTTATTGCCCAGGAGGTACATAATGAAGTCGATACTACAAACTTATTACCGTGTCAGACAGATCCCTCTTTCAGGTCTGTTTCTTCGTTTCCTTGGAATCCTCCGGTCAGAGGCTGGTTAAAATGCAACATTGGTGTTTCTTGGTCAAAGAGAAATAGATTGGTTGGTGGTTCTTGGGTTTTAAGAGATAACACAGGGAATGTGTTACTTCATAGCAGGAGAGCTTTTAACAAGGTTAACTCTAGAGATGAGGCAAGTTTATGTGTTTCTGTTTGGGCAATAGAATGTATGCACAACCATAAAATGAATCATGTAATTTTTGCCTTAGAGGATGTGCAGCTTGTTGGTGCTGTTCTACGACCAAATGCCTGGCCTTCTTTCCGCTACCAAGCATCGGAGATATGGAGAGTTCTGGGAAGAATTATATTTTGGAGATTTGTAATTGAAGATGCCTCGGCGAGTAGAGGAGTCACTCTCATTGCCAAAAGTGTAACTGAAGACTGTCGCCTGCAATCCTATGTAGCGATTGGTCATCCCTATTGGTTAAGCAATGTTTTTGAGAATGAGAGGGTTTATTAATCCTCTTCTTGTTTCAGTAGGCTTCCCTTAAAATTTTTTGGTATAGGGCTGATTTCTCGAGGAGGCTTTTGGTTAGATTGCCCATCGGTTAAACGATTAAGTGTAGAAGTTTAAAAAATCATATCTTGTAACATGTGGACTTTATTAACTAATATATTCCTTCAGATGAAAAAAAAAAAAGAGGATATGTGGGCTTAGTTGCTTCAGTAATTGTGAGACAATAATCAATAAAGCATTATAATGAAGAGCTATCCCTACGAGGATAAATTAATCATTAATTGATGTATATATTATGTCTTATTAACAATTGCAGTAGCATATTATCTAATGTTATAACCGATTCACAAAATAAACATGAACGAAAAAATAATACAAATTAGACACATTACTAATAAGAGGCATAAGTCGATTATAAAGGAAAGCAACAGAAAGAATAAGAAGAAATATTATAAGGAAAGAATATTAATTGGATTCGGGATTTTATATCTCAGAGGTTTTTCAAGAAAGAAAGAGATTAAGAAAGATTAGAAAGAGTTTTTATAACAATTTACAATTATTGTTAATTTAAAATTGCTTTAGATGGATAAATAATTTATAATAAATTGTAAATTTCTCATTTTGTTTAATAAAAAAAATCAGAAATCTAAATTTTATATCTTATTTAAAATTTAAAAGTAATTGAAAAATAAATACTAGAGTATATTGCAAATATTTCTTTGTGAATATCTATGTTTTTAAAATTATTAAATTTCTACAGACCTTTTGTTTTACTTTTAAAATTATTTTTCTTTTAAAAACGAAAATTAGAAAAAAACGGAAATCAAATATTCATATCCCATTTATTTATTTTTTTTAAATGGAAAATAAATACTAAAATCTTTTGTAAATTTTTATAGATAATTATGACGGTTTGATTTATATAGAAGGAACTGAAAATCTCGAGAGGATATACTACAAATATCCATTTATTTTGAAGATATGACATAATCTTTTGTGATCTCGACAAAATCTCATAAGGTTGCTTTAAATCTCCGGAAACACCATGTTATTCCGGCTGGATACTCTATCACCAAAAGGAGGAACAAAGATTCTAAATAAGACAAAACGTCTTGACAATTAAATGTATATATATTGAAAATATAAACGAGTAATGTTAACAAATTATTTTTCTTTCACTTTTAAAAATAAAATGTTTAAAAAACGAATTATTATTTTTAAACGAAAATTAGAAAATCTCGGAAAATAAAATAATCGTATTAATTTTTAATTATTAAAAATGGAAAATAAATATTACTGTTGAAGATAAATTATAGCTTCTTTTTAAGTTAATTCTTTTCCATTCATATTTTTGTTGGAATCCTTTTTAGCTTTATAATTAATTTAATTTACTTTTTGGTTTGTTAAATTAGTTGAACTATTATTTAAAAATATATTTGCCCACACAAATTTATAAAAGAATTGAATTAGTGATATATTTGACCACAAAAAAGTTTAGACAATAATTGCTTTTCAAAACGTTTTTGCCCGCACGAGTAAATTTTTTTTTTTTGTTAATTGAATGTAATTTATTTTTTCGCAAAAAAAAATTATAAATAAGTGTTTAACTTTACTGTTGTAGGTCTAATGTTGACACGGGCTCAGTTAGAAAATATATGTTTAACTGAAATAGAACTGATGTAGCGATCGAATGGGACGTCTCTTACGGCCTTTGAGAAAATGCCTAAACCAGATAATAGTATGGTGAACACATGTGTAAATAAGCTTATCGCATATGAGAGAATATATAAGCCTCATAAACAACAGAGATTGTACAATGAGTTGTTACCTATTCTAACTGAGGAGCAAAGACGTGTTTATTAAGAAATCATCCACAATGTGAATCACGACAAAGCTGGTATGTTTTTTGTTCATGGATTTTCTGGTAATGGGAAAACTTTCTTGTGGATTATTTTTGGTGCTAATTTAAGGTCTAAAGGTAATATTGTTCTGAATGTTGCTTCAAGTGGTATAGCTGCTTTGCTTTTGGAAGGTAGTATAACAGCTCATTCAAGATTTGGTATTCCAATCAATCTTAATGAATATTTTGTGTGTACGATCGATGCCGAAACTGATCTTGCTGACTTAAATAGAGAAGCAAAGCTCATAATATGGGACGAGGTTCCAGTGATGAATGAGCTTTGTTACGAAACTCTGGATAGGAGTTTGCGAGATATTATGAGCTGTGACCAGATTTTTGGATTTAAAATTGTTGTGTTAGGAGGTGATTTTAGACATATTATACTTGTTATTACAGAAGGAGTAAGAGTAGCGAAAGTTTTAGCATCTATCAACTCATTTGTTCTTTGGAATAGTTGTAAGGTTCTTAAACTTACCAAAAATTTGAGACTTCGCAAGGCACGTAATAGTATGGATGCGGGTGCTCTCGCCACTTTTTCAAAGTGGCTTCTTGATATCGGGGATGGCAAAATTAACAAAACAAATAGTGGAGATGTGGAGATAGAAATTCCGGATGATTTATTAATTAATACAAGTGGAAATCCTATTCAAGCAATAGTTAAAGAAATCTACGGTGAAAATTTTGCAAGCAGAACTGATCCAACGTTCTTTAGGGAAAGACCTATTCTAAGTCCAAAAAATGATGATGTTGATAAGATAAATCAATTTATGCTTAGCAAGCTACCAGATATGCAAATTAAATAGGATATGGAACATGGATATTGAAGTAATAATTTTCAAAAATACTAATATTAAATACATATCTAAAACTCCATCTTTATTTTTTTATTTACAGGTGAGGAGAGACGATATCTTAGCTCTGATAGTATTGATACATCAGATACAAATGTTCATGATAATATGATCTACATTCATGAATTCCTAAACAGTATACAAGTTTCTGGACTTTCAAGCCATGTTTTAACGTTGAAGATAGGAGCACATGTCATGTTGCTAAGGAATATAGATCCTAAGAGAGGTTTGTGTAATGGTACAAGGTTAATTATTACTCAGATGGCCAATCATGTAATAGAAGCAAGAATCTTGATAGGAAAAAAGGTTGGTGATAGAGTACTTGTCCCTAGGATGTATGTTAGTCCATCTGATGCAAAGTTTCCCTTTCGTATGAGGCGACGACAGTTTCCTGTTACCGTGGCGTTTGCAATTACTATAAACAAAAGTCAAGGTCAGACGATAGAACATGTTGGATTGTTTCTACCGAAACCGGTTTTCACACATGGACACCTTTATGTTGCCTTCTCTCGAGTCACAACCAGAAAAGACTTAAAGGTGTTAATTATAGATAAAGATGTGAAATACCAGAATAAAACACTTAATGATGTTTTCAAATAGGTATTTGAGACTGTGTAATTATGGTTTATAGTTGGATAATTGTTTTGGATATTTAGACTTTAATTCTATTTCTTTTCTTAAATAAAGTGATTTTTAATATCTTTAACACTACCTCTATTTTATAGTCAAATATAGACTTTCACATTAGAGAAAACCATTTTCTAATTTAGACTTATTCTATATTACAAAATAATAGATAAATACATTGTAGATGGTCTAAAATATTAATTAAATTTTTCACATGATTATATTTTATTTGGTTTCAACAATGTTGTTTGAAAACATATAATTGTTAGTTGTATCATAAAGTGTATATATAATTTTAGATCATATTTATTAACTACAAACTTTACCTTTAATCTGTTATTATATATACAATAATAAATATTAAAATATTTAATAGTCAAACCAAAGGTGAGACACTAAAACGACTAAGACGCAACGTTTAATCGTGACTGTTTGTATTCTTACAAATTCAGAATCCCCTTTTCGTTTTCGATAACAGAGAAGAAACAGGAAAAACCCTAATTTGAGAAAATCATGAGATTCGATAAAATTGCTTATCTTCTTCCCGGAAGAACTAATTGGCGTATACACGCCAAGGTCTTACATTCTTGGAGTATAAACGAGTTCTTCACAAAAACAGTACTGCTTCTTGTGGATGTTGAGGTTAGCGTCGTTAATTGAACATCATTCTTACTTAAATTTCAATTTTTAACAGTTCTTATATATACGACTTCTTACACAATAAATAAGTGTTTAACTTTACTATTGTAGGTCTAATGTTGGCACGGGCTCAGATAGAAAATATATGTTTAACTAAAATAGAATTAATGTTGCGGTCAAATGGGATGTCTCTGACGGCCTTTGAGAAAATGCCTAAACCATATAATTGTATGATGAACACATGTGTAAATAGGCTTATCGCATATGAGAGAATATATAATCCTCATAAACAACAAGAATTGTAAAATGAGTTGTTACCTGTTCTAACTGAGGAGCAAAGACGTGTTCATGAAGAAATCATTCACTCTGTGAATCACACCAAAGGTGGTATGTTTATTGTTCATGGATTTGGTGGTACTGGCAAAACTTTCTTGTGGATTATTCTTGGTGTTGATTTAAGGTCTAAAGGTAATATTGTTCTGAATGTTGTTTCAAGTGGTATAGTTGTTTTGCTTTTGTAAGGTAGTAGAACGGCTCATTCAAGATTTGGTATTCCAATCAATCTTAATGAATATTATGTGTGTACGATCGATGCTGAATCTGATCTTGTTGACTGAATTAGAGAAGCAATGCTCATAATATGGGACGAGGCTCCAGTGATGAACAAGCTTTGTTACGAAACTCTGGATAGGAGTTTGCGAGATATCATGAGGTGTGACCAGATTTTTGGAGTTAAAGTTGTTGTGTTAGGAGGTGATTTTAGACAGATTCTACCTGTTATTACAGAAGGAGAAAGAATAGCAACAGTTTTAGCGTCTATCAACTCATCTGTTCTTTGGAATAGTTGTAAGGTTCTTAAACTTACCAAAAATTTGAGTCTTCGCAAGGCACGTAATAGTATGGATGCGGGTGCTCTCGCCACTTTTTCAAAATGGCTTCTTGATATCTGGGATGGCAAAATCAACGAAACAAATAGCGGAGATGTGGAGATAGAAATTTTGGATGATTTGTTAATTAATACAAGTGGAAAACCTATTCAAGCAATACAGTAGTTAAAGAAATCTACGATGAAAATTTTGCAAGCAGAACTGATCCAACGTTTTTTAGGGAAAGAGCTATTCTAAGTCCAAGAAATGATGATGTTGATAAGATAAATCAATTTATGCTTAGCAAGCTACCAAGTATGCAAATTAAATAGGATATGGAATACGGATATTGAAGTAATAATTTTCAAAAATACTAATATTAAATACATATCAAAAACTCCATCTTTATTTTTTATTTACAGGTGAGGAGAGAGGATATCTTAGCTCTGATAATATTGAAACGTCATATACAAATGCTCATGATAATATGATCTACACTCATGAATTCCTAAATAGTATACAAGTTTCTGGATTGTCAAGCCATGTTTTAACGTTGAAAATAGGAGCACCTGGCATGTTGCTAAGGAATATAGATCCTAAGGGAGGTTTGTGTAACGGTACAAGGTTAATTATTACTCAGATGGCCAATCATGTAATAGAAGCAAGAATCTTGATAGGAAAAAAGGTTGGTGATAGAGTACTTGTCCCTAGGATGTATGTTAGTCCATCTGATGCAAAGTTTCCCTTTCGTATGAGGCGACGACAGTTTCCTGTTACCGTGGCGTTTGCAATTACTATAAACAAAAGTCAAGATCAGACGATAGAACATTTTGGATTGTTTCTACCGAAACCGGTTTTCACACATGGACACCTTTATGTTGCCTTCTCTCGAGTCACAACTAGAAAAGACTTAAAGGTGTTAATTATAGATAAAGATGTGAAATACAGAATAAAACACTTAATGATGTTTTCAAATAGGTATTTGAGACTGTATAATTATGGTTTTATAGTTGGATAATTGTTTTGGATATTTGGACTTTAATTCTATTTCTTTTCTTAAATAAAGTGATTTTTAATATCTTTAACACTACCTCTATTTTATAGTCAAATATAGACTTTCACATTAGAGAAAACCATTTTCTAATTTAGACTTATTCTATATTACAAAATAATAGATAAATACATTGTAGATGGTCTAAAATATTAATTAAATTTTCACATGATTATATTTTATTTGGTTTCAACATGTTGTTTGAAAACATATAATTGTTAGTTGTATCATAAAGTGTATATATAATTTTAGATCATATTTATTAACTACAAACTTTACCTTTAATCTGTAATTATATATATAATAATAAATATTAAAAATATTTAATAGTCAAACAAAAGGTGAGACACTAAAACGATTAATACGCAACGTTTAATTGTGACTGTTTGTATTCTTACAAATCCAGAATCCCCTTTTCGTTTTCGATAACATAGAAGAAACAGGAAAAGCCCTAATTTGAGAAAATCATGAGATTCGATAAAATTGCTTATCTTCTTTCCGGAAGAACTAATTGGCGTATACACGCCAAGGTCTTACATTCTTGGAGTATCAGCGAGTTCTTTACAAAAACAGTACTGCTTCTTGTGGATGTTGAGGTTAGCGTCGTTAATTGAACATCATTCTTACTTAAATTTCAATTTTTAACAATTCTTATATATACGACTTCTTACACAATAAATAAGTGTTTAACTTTACTATTGTAGGTCTAATGTTGACACGGGCTCAGATAGAAAATATATGTTTAACGAAAATAGAATTGATGTTGCGGTCGAATGGGACGTCTCTTACGACCTATGAGAAAATGCCTAAACCATATAATAGTATGATGATCACATGTGTAAATAGGCTTATCGCATTTGAGAGAATATATAAGCCTCATAAACAACAAGAATTGTACAATGAGTTGTTACCTGTTCTAACTGAGGAGCAAAGAAGTGTTTATGAAGAAATCATTCACTCTGTGAATCACGCCAAAGGTGGTATGTTTATTGTTCATGGATTTGGTGGTACTGGCAAAACTTTCTTGTGGATTATTCTTGGTGCTGATTTAAGGTCTAAGGTTAATATTGTTTTGAATGTTGTTTCAAGTGGTATAGCTGTTTTGCTTTTGTAAGGTAGTAGACCGGCTCATTCAAGATTTGGTATTCCAATCAATCTTAATGAATATTATGTGTGTACGATCGATGTCGAATCTGATCTTGCTGACTGAATTAGAGAAGCAATGCTCATAATATGGGACGAGGCTCCAGTGATGAACAAGCTTTGTTACGAAACTCTGGATAGGAGTTTGCGAGATATCATGAGGTGTGACCAGATTTTTGGAGTTAAAGTTGTTGTGTTAGGAGGTGATTTTAGACAGATTCTACCTGTTATTACAGAAGGAGGAAGAGTAGCGACAGTTTTAGCATCTATCAACTCAATCTGTTCTTTGGAATAGTTGTAAGATTCTTAAACTTACCAAAAATTTGAGACTTCGCAAGGCACATAATAGTATGAATGCGGGTGCTCTCGCCACTTTTTCAAAGTGGCTTCTTGATATCTGGGATGGCAAAATCAACGAAACAAATAGTGGAGATGTGGAGATAGAAATTCTGGATGATTTATTATTTAATACAAGTGGAAAACCTATTCAAGCAATAGTTAAAGAAATCTACGGTGAAAATTTTGCAAGCAGAACTGATCCAACGTTCTTTAAGGAAAGAGCTATTCTAAGTCCAAGAAATGATGATGTTGATAAGATAAATCAATTTATGCTTAGCAAGCTACCAAGTATGCAAATTAAATAGGATATGGAATACGGATATTGAAGTAAGAATTTTCAAAAATACTAATATTAAATACATATCAAAAACTCCATCTTTATTTTTTATTTACAGGTGAGGAGAGACGATATCTTAGCTCTGATAGTATTGAAATGTCAGATACAAATGTTCATGATAATATGATCTACACTCATGAATTCCTAAACAGTATACAAGTTTCTAGATTGCCAAGCCATGTTTTAACTTTGAAAATAGGAGCGCATGTCATGTTGCTAAGGAATATAGATCCTAAGGGAGGTTTGTGTAACGGTACGAGGTTAATTATTACTCAGATGGCCAATCATGTAATAGAAGCAAAAATCGTGATAGGAAAAAAGGTTGGTGATATAGTACTTATCCCTAGGATGTATTTTAGTCCACCTGATGCAAAGTTTCCCTTTCGTATGAGGCGACGACAGTTTCCTGTTATCGTGGCGTTTGCAATTACTATAAACAAAAGTCAAGGCCAGACGCTAGAACATGTTGGATTGTTTCTACCGAAACCGTTTTTTCACACATAGACACCTTTATGTTGCCTTCTCTCGAGTCATAACCAGAAAAGACTTAAAGGTGTTAATTACAGATAAAGATGGGAAATGCCAGAATAAAACACTTAATGTTGTTTTCAAAGAGGTATTTGAGACTGTATAATTATGGTTTGTAGTTGGATAATTGTTTTGGGTATTTAGACTTGAATTATATTTCTTCTCTTAAATAAAGTGATTTTTAATATCTTTAACACTACCTCTATTTTATAGTCAGATATAGAATTTCACATTAGAGAAAACCATTTTCTAATTTAGACTTATTCAATATTATAAAATAATAGATAAATACATTGTAGATGGTCTAAAATACTAATTAAAATTTTCACATGATTATATTTTATTTGGTTTCAACAATGTTGTTTGAAAACATATAATTGTTAGCTGTATCATAAAGTGTATATATAATTTTACATCATATCTATTAACTACAAACTTGAGCTTTAAGCTGTAATTATATATATAATAATAAATATTAAAAATATTTAATAGTCAAACAAAAAGTGAGACACTAAAACGATTAAGACGCAACGTTTAATCGTGATTGTTTGTATTCTTACTAAATCAGGATCCCTTTTTCGTTTTTGATAACAAAGAAGAAATAGGAAAAACCATAATTTGAGAAAATCATGAGATTCGATAAAATTGCTGATCTTCTTCACGGAAGAACTAATTGGCGTATACACGCCAAGGTCTTACATTCTTCGAGTATCAGCGAGTTCTTCACAAATCAGTACTGCTTCTTGTGGATGTAGAGGTTAGCGCCGTTAATTGAACATCATTCTTACTTAAATTTCAATTTTTAACAACTCTCATATATACCACTTCTTACACAATTGTTATTAAACTGTCAAGGGTAACACAATTGAAGCTAGCGTTTTACCAAATACACTCGCTAAACTCCGGAAATATATCGACGATGGTGACTTGTATGATATTAGAACTTTCAAAGTAATCAATCCAACCCTGAATGAGAGGAATACTCATCATCATGATCAAATTAAATTCATGGACAATACCACTATGACGATGGTCCAACAATTGAGTCCAAAGAATTACTTTTGATTCGAGCATTTCGATGATATATGTCGTGGAACAATAAATCATCCCTTCTCTTTTGGTAAGTATTTCGTTAATTTATTTAATATTGGTATGGTACAATCCGTGAGTATAGTTAATTGTAACTTTGTGGAAGAATAAATCATCCCTTCTCTTTCGGTAATCATCTTTTTCTCTCTCTTTATCTCTCTCTCCTTCTCCAGAAACCAAACCTATCAATTATCAAACTCGAAACACCATGGAAACTCATAACCCTGTCAACTGGTCGAAGCTCCCTCTCGATATCCTCAGATCTCTGTTTGAACTTTTGAGTTTTGTGGATTTCCATCGAGCGAAGATGGTTTGTTGCAACTGGTATTCTGTTTCGAAACAAACAGTTCCCCGGGAAAGCAGATCTCCATGGCTAATGCTTTTTCTTGAAGACGGTACTGATTGCATGTTGTACAACCCATACGAAAAAGTTATGGTTTACAGGAGAGCAGCTGGGAGAAACTCTACTTCAGGGAGTCGATTCCTGGCAAGCTGCGGTAAATGGTTCCTGATGCTAGATTCTCGATCCAGATTATATATTATAGATGTGTTAAGTACTGGGAATAGGATTGATCTTCCTCCATTAGAGTCGCTCCTATCAAACGACTCCGCTCTGAAGCGTAAGGAAGATAGAGATAGGGAGTTTGAATAAGAATTAACTAGTGGCTCTGTTTACTCATTATACGCTGATGAGATTAGGGGACGTCTGTGGGTAGACGAGAAGACGCAAGAGTTGTCTTTAGTCTGGTTCTTTGACGCCCCTGCTTGTTTTTTAGGGTTTTACAAGCAAGGGAATGCTCATTACGATCTCATTCGGATTAGCTATGGTATCCCCAGGATGTTAACTGGCCTACTACGTCTGGTTCTTCGGGGTTACCGTCTATACATTTTAACGACGCGTCGTTTCGTTCGAGTCTTAGATTTTTCTAGGCAGCAAGGTTTCGAAGAACTCACGAGGAGTGATACTTACCCATCCCCAACGTTTGCTCGTCTTGGATATGATTGTTATTTTAGCATCGTTGTTACTACAGCAGGAGAGGTTTTGTTGGTCACAATCACAACCTCTGAAAGTAGCGAAAGGGCCTTCCGCGTCTACAAGATGGATCCTAATGCTGACCCAGACGACCACATGCATGATCTTCTTGACATAGATTCTCTTGGTGATGAAGCCCTGCTTCTCGACTTGGGTATCACTGTGCCTGCTAACAATACCCTTGGTATCAAACAAAACTCCATCTATTTCACTCATCATAACCTTATCCGTTCCAAGACCAACTGGAAGAAAGTCACCCATGTCCTTCCCCCTAATGAGGTGGACATCTGTGTGTTCAATCTTTCAACCAAGACCCTCGAGCCCTTCCCTGCTCCCTCCAACATGACTCTCAAGGATGCTCGATGGATTTTCTCTATCTGAAAGAATGTCTGAAAAGAGGAATGCGTTCTCCTTCTCATTATAAAGTAAGATAAGAACATGCTTTTTTAACCAATTTATAAGTAGAATTTTTCAGGCCCAGCTTTTTGGTTATCTTGCCAATTAATACATAGAATTTTCCTTCAAGTCTTAGTATAAGATATTGTTTCTTGCTCTGAATTCTGCCTGAAGAGAACAAAACATGGCAGAGTACATAGAAATGCAGATGCTCTCAAGATGTTAGGTTAGACAGCTTCATCAAAGTTCTTTGTTTCCTTCTTATGATTCAAAATATATTCTGTCAAATACATGCTAGGGTAACTCCCAACCTCCTATTAGTTAATGTAGTAAAACATAATATTCGTACTGGTTCAGCAGCCACCTTGGTCCCTAATTTACCTAACATAATCATATATACAAATATGTAGTACCCACATCTTCATCTTACCAGCCAAATTCATGGATATTTGGTAGGTGCAACTTGAAAGCATAGCATATTTAATAACTGTTAATACAGAACAAACAAATATTACTAAAGTAGAAGATTCAAAAACAGAACAAAAATGCGAAGTCGAACATATACCCAAACTTAACTTTTGAAAGAGAATAATGGTCAAGGGAAAATGGTACAGATAATGTTGTGGAAGTTTGTTTTGCATACCTTATTCATAGGTCCAATACAAACGTATCAAGCTGGTATTCTCATCTTCATAAGGAATATGTTCTATTGTGGTTTTTAAAGCCTTTTCTCTCAAATTTGCACCAGGCCATCGCATTAGAACAGACGCAGCAATCTTATGAAGTGATAGCACAAGTGGGTGTGGAGCCTCCTTCGATAAAAATGTAACTGTCAGCCTAAAAGTAGTTAGCCCCTAGCATCTCACCAATATGTGTAAGGAATCATACTGAGTAAAGTTAGTTTAGCTAAACACGATCTCATTATAAACTACAAATGCTCAGGTCTTCACAGAAAGCAAGTAACTTCGTTTAAAGGATTAGCTTATATTCACCATCCATTCCATGAAACTTTACGCATAAATTGCGTGCTTCATTCCAGTTGATTTCATGATATGGTACAGTGAAAAGCTCCTTTCTCAGCGATAAAACAGGAGAAGTTATGGAAACATTGGCAAGTAGACCATCCGAAAATGACACCACATCCTTCCTAGAGCATGAAAAAGTACCTTATTCTGATGTTTCACTGTGCACTAAATCTATATAGAAAATAAGAACTACAAAACAAGCTGTAGCAAAAGAAAGCCATATCCATCATTTTAAATGCACACGCAGTTAAAACATTTAATAAGTGTGTTTTGAACAAGCGTGAAAGTAGAGAAGTTTACAAACTAGATTACAATTACAAAAAAAATTCTGAGATTTACTTCACTTGAGTTTTCCATCATTGATGGTATTCCATTTCATAAAGTCTGAGATATTTCCTTATGAAGCTCCTGACCAATATAACTATATCTGAAGCCCAATAATATAGTGAAACGTATACAAGCATAAAGAATACAAAACGGATACATACATGGTTACAAGTTATAAACCCAAACCAACATATAATTTTGTTTTAATTATAAAATCTAAATCTTAATTCTCATTTATAAACCCAAACCGATATATAAACTCGTTTAATTGTAAAATCTAAACCAAACCAATATTTATCTTTCTTTAAATAAAAGTATGTAAAATTTGTTTCCTTAATTTGTTTTGTTTTTTTTATTTTAATTTTGTTTTATTTTTTAAATAAAATATTAGATAGAATTTAGAACAAATACAAAGGTTCACGCTTTTTTGTTTTTGGTCAACATAAGTAGAGACTTTATTTTCCCTAAAAGAATCCTCAACTAATCTATACAATAAAAGTTGGCTAACTCTCATGTACTTACAAAACCTCTTGAGCTTCTCGCCTCCTCTTCTACGTTCTCAAAGCTTAAACATTCGATTTGAGATCCATCACCTAATCTCTCAAGATGATATAACTGCTCTTTAAGACATTGAGCTAAATAAAAACATAATGTGTCATGTTTTCCATTAATGTGTTCTTTAAATTACTGATGTGATTATAATTAGCGCAGGGTGCAAACACATACAAAGGAGGACGTGTGAATTGCAAGAGGTTGATACTCGCTCTTCTAATTATCTTATCGACATTATCACTAAGTACAACATATATATGTACTCTTGTAGTTTTGCAGCCTCACGTATCACG
Organism: Camelina sativa; assembly: GCF_030686135.1. Taxonomy (NCBI): domain Eukaryota; kingdom Viridiplantae; phylum Streptophyta; class Magnoliopsida; order Brassicales; family Brassicaceae; genus Camelina; species Camelina sativa. The sequence continues at coordinate 26,702,922 of NC_141880.1, read as the reverse complement.
ATCCGAAATCAAGATGATGTCTCATAGTCTTCTACAACCGAAAAGGCTGTAGTCGATTAGTAACTTTTAACAAAGACGGGGATGCATAGCTTTCAAATGATACACTTAAAGATGTTTACTTTGTCTCATTGACTGTATTTGTTGCGACTTTGGTCAAATGGGACAGAGACGCAAATGTATATACCAAGGATCTGTTTGGATTAATATGTGAAAGGTTTCTTATTCTCTTTCATATGTCTGTTTATTATCGAATATTTTAACGTGGATTCTTAGATAATTAAATCATCATGGTTTAAGTATCGGTTATGGGTGAATCTTGGATCTGAAAACCAAGTAATGAGAAAAACTTTATTTGCAGTCTCTTTATCTACAACATGAGGAGTAGTTTTACGATTTTCGGTTTCGAAATCCCGGAAATTTAATTATGCTACATTATGAAGTACATGTGAAGTGGAATAATAAAATTATTGGAAATAGCAGCAGCTTTATAAGATATAGCAATGTAAAAAAACTCCTGAAAATAGCAGGATTAAAAGAGGTAGAGATATATCCACTAGCAGGTTTTACATTTTCATAAACATGTACCACAAAATGAGCTGAAATAAGATTCCTTCTTTCTTGTGACCATTTAGAAATAAAAAGTTAAATACTTTTTTGACCTATATAGAAGTTCCTAAAGATTTAGTGAAAATATACCAGTTTGACACAAATTTGGCAATTAATTGCTAGATTAACACTCCAATTTATCCAATAACTAGAATGACACAATTTTTAGGTAAAATGACTAAAAACCCAGATTTTTTTTAGCTTTTTTTTAAAAACGAAAATATAATATAGCATTTAATATTTTGATTTAAAAAAATGATTAATGAAAAATATAAAATGATTAAAAAATAGACTAAAACCCCAGAAAATATGTTTTTTTTTTTTAAAACGAAAATACAATAGCATTTAATATTAGCATTTAATATTTTGATTTAAAAATATGATTAATGAAAAATATAAAATGATTAAAAAATAGACTAAAACCCCAGAAAATATGTTATTTTTTTTTTTTAAACGAAAATACAATAGCATTTAATATTAGCATTTAATATTTTGATTTAAAAATATGATTAATGAAAAATATAAAATGATTAAAAAATAGACTAAAAACCTAAAAAAATTGTTATTTTTTTTTAAAACGAAAATACAATATAGCATTTAATATTTTGATTTAAAAAATATGATTATGAAAAAAACAAAATGATTAAAAAATATGATGTTTATTGTTTTAATATAATTTTTAAAAATAAAGTATGACTAAAAAATCTGTTGTCACTATATCAACATAAAACAAATCTGTTATCATTGTATTCATATATAATAAATCTGTTATCAAGCAGCAGATTTTTTAGTAGGAAAAAACAACTGTCATGACATAAGAAAATCTGCCATAACGTATATTGTGCATGTGGGTCAATATAGCAATTTTAAAAAGACTTTCGAAAATCTGTTATCAAACAACAGATTTTTCCATCAATCCAAAAATCAGTCATAACTTACAAAAAATCTGTCACCACTATATGTCAAACTAGCAATTAATTTTACGTTTATTAATCTGTCGCAATGTGACAGATTTTTTAAGTGAAAAATAAAACTGTTACAACAATCATAAAAAATCTGCCACAAAATTCCAAGAAAATTGACTAAAACAATGAAAATCTGTCATGACTTTATAAATAAGTCTGTCGCGTTAAGAAAATCTGTTGTTCACAAAAAAACTGTCGTTACACACTTCAAATAAATCTGTCATAGAAACAAAATCTGCTGTCAAACTCTGCAAATTAATCTGCCATCTAAAATAAGTCTGCCAAAGAAAAACTGCCATCGACAATAAATCTGCCACTTACAAATTAATCTGTCATTACTTGTATGGCAGACTTTTATAAAAATAAAAAAAAAAAACGAAATTGCAGGAATTTTTAACCAAGGGTAATATTGACTTTTTTTTTTCCTAACAAAGCAAAAAAGGGTATTTTCGGTATAAAACTAACCCAACTGACCCTTAAATTTTAGGAGTTAATCTAGCAATTAACTGCTCAATTTGGGTCAAACTAGTGATTTTCCCAAAGATTTAAGGTAGAGGGACAAGCAACTTTTCAAGATGTTAAAAGGAAAAAAAAACATCCCACGATGTTTTGGAAGCTATAATATAGGGATTATTGTTGATTTAGGCATTTGTGAGCAAAACTATCATTTTAGGTATTTTTGTCCATACTTACAGAAATGAGCATTTTTTGTAGGGCAAAAAGACTAATTGTCCTTGGTGGAGCTTTGCTTTTTTTTTTTGCTTAGAATGTTTAATCGATTCAGTCAAAATTAAAGCAATATGTAAACAATATGTTTACAATATAAGAAATTTACATATTGTTTCACGTTTTAGCAAGAGTAGAAGAAAGAGAGAGAGAGAGAGAGTTGTTGACTTCTTCTTCCGGAACTTCTCTCATCAATGTATAAGCCAAATTATCTCATGAACACCTCCTTGCAGTGTTTACACCTGCAGAAGGATAAATATAGATGACCAAGTGATAAAGATTAAGATCAAACACTAACAGAATAATGTTAAATCAGACATCTTTGTGCAAAAATAACAAACGCAAAAGCCAACATTTCAAAAGTAAATAACAAAGTTTACCATAGATCAAACCGTTCAGATTACAAAAGTGCAACAATACCATGAGATGTAGAAATTAATGACTATGAAGACGTGCTTGTTGATGGATTCTCTGAAATTAGTATGATCCAAAGTCAACTAAATGAGGAGAGTAAACCAAAGAGAGAAAGGGAATTCAATAATAGAGGACAACACATGTATTAAGTGGAAATATAACCTAAGGACTGTAACTAATGGAACCCAATGACTGAATCAAACACCATATATGAAAAAAAAAACTATACCCTAAACACTATAACTGAGGGAACCCAAGAAATAAATCAAACACACTCTTATAAAGGAACATTAAACCCTAAAGAACTACAACTAACAAAACCCAAGTAACAAATTAAACACACTATTAATTAAGAAGCACTATACCCTAAGGAACTAAAACCGATGGAACCCAAACAACATATGAAACACACATATTGTAAAGGACATGATTAAAACCCCACTAGATTCGTTTCTGGAGTACAGATAAAAAAAATTACAACTCATTCAAAGATGACACATAAAGAGAGCTCACATACCTTCCAACTTCTGGCGATTCTCACAATGCTTCCTGCGATACAGAGACGCATCAAAGAAGATGAAAGCGTTGTTGTAAAATGGAAAAAATTTGGGATTTTTGTTACCTTTGAATTAGAGAGAAATGAAGTGTAAGTTGCATGCCAAAAACGAACCTGATAGTTCGAAACTCTCCCTCTCTTCTCCTCAGCCAATCTCCAAATTACAAAGGGGAAATTGAAACTTTCAGAAAAATTTAAAACCCTACAAATTGAAATTAACTTCTCCAGATCTCTTTATTTATATTCTTAGCTAACTAGATTATGACCCGCGGTGTACCGCAGAGCAAGTTTTATTTTTTGATTTTTTGTTTTGTTATTATACTATTTTAATACTGATTTTGCTAATGTAGAATTTTAGTGATTTAGTATATAATTTGTGGTATACTGCACAACAATTTTTGTTTAATACAATCTTAATTAAATCAGTTTGATTCGACATATTTATATTACTGTTGTTAAAATAGTAAAATAAGGTTTTAACCTGTATTGAAGTATCATATTAAGGATATCTTATTTTTAGTATTATCATTTCAACCATGTAATGTCATACAACCCGTCATATAATATAACTCGTTTGCGTTATTTTGAAAATTTAATACGTTTAAAATATTCATATGTTAATCTTTTTATTAAGTTTAGATATATTAGTTATAAATTAAAAACTTCTTAAATTATATAATTTACTATTTACCGTAAATTTACTATATATGTATGTTGAACACACACTTTTTAAATTAATTAAGTAATATATGTTCGTTTTAAAAAATTCGAATCACAATATATGCAGGAAAAAAATATATGTTTTTATTAACTTTATGTATTATATGATTATTCACTATATTTAAATTAAAAAAAAAAGATGATAAGAAAATAAATTTATTAAATATGGAATAAATCTTCTAAATATCTATATTAATTACAGAATATTATCTATATGGATATTTAAATTATTTTAATTCTGTTTGGTTATAAGGATAGTAGAGAGAATTAACTAAACTTGTTTGAATATGAATATAAGCATTAAATAATATTCAATGATAAATGTTTCCATAAACATATTTTTGAGCAAAAAATGGTGCAAAAATACTAGTATAGATTTTTTTGGGGCTATATTGTTTGTTTAGTTGAGAAAGAAGATCAGAACAGAGAGATTACAGATTGCGAGAGGGGGAGAGACAATCGATTCGATTCTTTGGAGAGAAGGGACAATTTTGTCTTTTCAATCTCTTAAAAATGACTAATTCTGTGAGTACGGGTAGAAAGCCCTATTCTTATAATACCTTTGGAAAAAATGCCGATCTCTTAATTAACTCCTATAATATATGGATATGTTAGTGGTAAAATTAATGAACCAAAGAACATCTATTTGAGAAAATGCTGAGATATGTTAGTAATGTTGTGTTGTATTTTATTTTTTTTAGTGTAAAAAATATCTTTAAAAGTTCTAAGTATATAAAAATGAAAAAAATAACATTAACAAAATTGAATAAACGAAAATTCTTTGGTTTTCAAAATGCAACAATATAACTAAATTTTGGTTATACTCAATATAATATAATTTTTTTAAGTACTTTAATAGATAAAAACCCACACGTAGTGCGGGTATTCTCACCTAGTTATAGTAATTACCACAAAAACTGTCACAAACATTTCTCTACTTCTGCAGCTTACCCAACATTAATAATTCCATTACCTAAATATTTAATATCAAGAACATCGCGCGTCTCAGTTGATATTAACAACACAACATTTAAAAAGTCAGAAGTTACAAAAATTAACTAAAAACTTCCGGCCAAACAAAAATACATCAAGATACGAATATATATATATATATATATATATATATATATATAATTAATCTCTAAATCGTCTTCCTTAGTATCCTGTCGGAAACTCGCATCTTCCATACTCTGCATATTCACATTAAATCAAAAACCAATCAGCTTCTTTGAGATTAGATTCACAAATCAAACTTAAAATATCTAAAAATAAATATCATAGGATTCTTTTTTAACACCAAGATGACGTAAAGCCACGACAAGTTAAAACACTAGTGGTCTACTATATATGTTCACGTGGGAACATTTGACCTCTGTCGTCCACACATCATATAATTAAACCCACATCTACACTACCCTAAAACTACGCTACCCTAATCAGCGTAGGTTAGCATGAAAGCCCCAAAACCTACTCTTAATATGCGCCACACTGATTAGCAAGAAAAAAGAGGAGTTACACTCACTTGGTGGTTGGCTAACGACGTAAGCGGCGCCGCCGAAGTAACAACTCCCACCGGCGCGTCCTTTCTTCTGATAATAACTATTAAACGCAAAGGAAGCGTGAGCCTCAAGTGTATCAGGACTGTTACAGTTAGCACCAGGTTGAATCGGACGGCAATCAGCACCACCTTCACCACAAGCATAATCTAAACCTTTTTGTAACCTCTCTTCACCAGCGTCACCGTTAGCTACACACCAAGACTGACCATTCAAACTCTTCGAGACACCTCCTCCACCACTCATAGGAGGCGTCGTGACCTGGTGATCTCCGGTAACCGGAGTATGACCGCCGTCACGGTAATGTTTAAGCCCTTCAGTAGTGAAAGGGATGTCGTAAACTTTCTTCTCATCAGGGAAGAAGAGACCATAGTTTCTCTCAGAGGTCGGACCTAGCTTCTTGTTCTCGTTGAACAGAGCAAAGAGATACACCGTTAGATCTGCTTTAGGACGTAACGGTGTACCACCACCTGTCAAGATCCGACGTATTAGGTTTCCGTTGTAAGACGCTGCGTTTGCTATGGTGGCTCCGACTTCGTTCTCGTCTCCTTTCGACGGCCAGCCAGTTTCCGTCACAATGATCTCGATGTCGTCGTACTTTAAAGCCGACATAGCTGCGAAGACCGCGTCGATCTGAGCGTCAAAGAGATTAAAGTATCTCAAACCGTTGCCTGAATCAACCATTCCTGGATTCTCTCTGAGTAAAGCGTAGTCTAAAGGAATGACGTCAGAGTTGCCTTCGTAAGCAAAGAAAGGGTAGACATTGATCATGAGTCTTGAACCAGTCTCGCGTAAAAAGTCAAGCATTGGTTTAATGACAGTGTCAACGAGTTCTGGTCGGAAAGATCCGGAGGAAGAAGGGTAAGAGTTTTGAAGAGCGCTCAAGGCAAGAGGTGAGGAGATTTTGATGTCGGAGTGGAGATTGAAACTGATTAAAGCTTTGTGGATGTTTCTCATTGCAGGGATAAGGTAGATAGTGGTGTTGTGTGGATCAACGAAGACTTCGTTACCAACAGCGATTGATTCTATCTGTGTTGAAGGATGGTAAGCAGCTACATTGCGTTTGACCCACGAAGCGGCGAAGGAAGCTCTCTTTGCGGCGGAGAAGAGTATCTCGTTTGGGACATCTACTGTGACTTTGATACCAGATCCGGATAAAGCTTTGAGAACTGATGGGTCTGCGTCAAAGATCTTGACTCTGTTGATTCCTTGAGATTTAAGGAGCTGGACTACTTTGAATGCGGAGGGTAGTTCATCGGAGATACGGCCGTAGTTTACGCCGATGGAACCAGCATCTGTAAGAAAAAAAAAAACAGAACATGAGAACAGAGTAATGAGAATGTGGTTTTGTAATGTAATGTTATGTTTTCTTGATAAATGTAATGTAATGTTGTTACCTGAGAGAGAAATGGGTGAGAGGAGGATGAGGAAGACGAGAGGTGTGAGAAGATCCATACTCAGCTTCTGGTGAGAAGTGAGTTGGGGAGAGAGAGATGAGAGCTTAAGAAGGAGCCACAGAGAGATTTAGGGTTGTGAGAGAGTGGTGTTGTGGGAGAGTGAGGGGAGGACTAACTAAAGTGGTGGTGGTAAACAAGGTAAAGAAGACTGGGTCTTATTATCCAAAAGGAATTATTACTAAGTGAATAAATTATTAGGTTCTTACGTAATCTTTCTTAGTGACAGATTTTTTTTTTTTTTTTTTTCACTGAATAAATTATATATTGATTGACATGTTGGATTACTAAAATACAAGACGGATTAACAAAAAACCATCCCAATAAAAACTGACTGAAGATTTAAACTATAAACTAGCCCTATCCTCCTCAAAGAGATCTTGTAACCAAGATGGATATCCGGTTGCTACATACGATTGACACCAATCCTCTCTTGTGACGCTCTTAGCTATAAGGTGAACTCCAAGATTTGAGTTTCTGTCTTCCAACACCAGGTTCCAATCCAAAAAAATTTCCAAACTTGCTCCCAGCATATGGAACTGAAATTTAAGAGATGGTCATGCTTTTGGTCTAAGTACAGCTTCAACGAAATCTTTGTCCTCTGAAACAAAACTAACTTTGTTGTAGTTGAGACTTAACATACTTTCAATGGTCCAAATCCAGGCTTGAAGTTTCGCATCCTGCTTTGAAATCACATAGCCAAAAGACATTCTACTATGCAGTAAGACCATACCTGCATCATTTCTCAGAACCCACCCTGCTCCACTTACATTTGAGACATTGTCCCATGACCAAGCGAGGTTGCATTTAACCCAGCCAACTGATGGACGAAGCCAACGCTTTTTTATTTGGGAACCTTGTTGTTTTACCCGCTCAGCCGTAACTTCATTCAAAGCTTGAGCATGAATCCATTCTTGCACATTTTCTCTGATTTTGCTGATCGTGACAAGAAGACTGAAGCTTTTCCCTTCAATACAAAGAAGATTCCTGTTTTTCCAAATTTGCCAGAGAATCCAAGGGAAGGCTTTCCGAGTTTCTACCTGTACTTTTGGATTTTTGCTAACCAATAGCAGGTAGTACATGTTCTGGTATAGTGACTGAGAATCAAACCCATTTTCAGGGCAAGGGAAATTGAATAGAGCCCAAATTTGTCTTGCTACCGTACACGAGAAGAGGACATGGTTTGACGATTCTCCTTCATTGCCACATCTTTGACATCGTGTGTCCACTTTCAAACCTCTTGCTACCATTTTGTCAGCAACTGGAATTCCACCAGACACAGCTTTCCACATAAACGATTTAATCTTTAATAGAGTCTCACATTTCCATATCAGATCTTTTATGTGGAGTATAGAAGGCTGCATCATAGCTTTGGTTACTAACTCAATCTTTTCTCTTTGGTAGGCTGCCCAGTAACCGGATTTCACCGTATAAGCTCCACTCTTTGTATGTTCCCAGATAAGATAATCTTTTGACAAAGAGACCGGTTTGATTTTCTGTATCAACTCCACATCCCTTGGATAGAAATGATGATTCAGCTTAGTCAAATCCCAAGTCAAAGTCGAATCGTCTATCAACTCATTAACCTTCATATCTAGATCAAAGATTATGTTCTTCATTAAGGGAGCTCTCATAACCCCATCCAAAAGCCACCGAGTAGACCAAACAAAGGTGGACTCACCATCTCCAATCATTTGTCTCAAACCTTTTTTTAGTAGGTCCCTACCATGCAAGATACTTCTCCAAGTGAAGGAAGGTCGTCCTCCAAGTTCAGCAGATAGAAAATCTGATTCATCAAAATATTTACTTTTGAAAAAAGCAGCGAACAAACTGTTTTCTTCTTGAATAATCCTCCATGCTTGTTTAGCCAACAAAGCCTGATTGAAGATTTGAATATCTTTAAATCCAAGACCCCCTAAATGTTTTGGTAGACAAAGTTTATCCCATGCAAGCCAATGCATTTTTCTTTTATCCTCTACTGAATCCCACCAGAAGGCAGACATAGCCGATGTCAGATTCTCACAGGTCTTTTTTGGAAGCTTGAAACACGACATTGCAAAGACTGGCATTGCCATTGCCACAGATTTGAGCAAAATTTCTTTCCCACCATAAGACAGAGTGCGAGCATACCAACCAGACATTCTGCTTTTCATCTTGTCATGGATATAGGCTAACATATCTGCCTTAGAGCTGCTAAAGCATTCTGGTAAGCCCAAATAGACTCCTGCTCCTCCTTCTTTGACAATTCCCAACTTTCCTTGAATCTGAACCCTGACACAATTGTCCACTTTGCTACCAAAAGTGATAGAAGATTTATCAAGATTGATCAGCTGACCGTGACAGATTTTTTTATCTAGTGTATTTGAGTATTTCAATATTCATTTCACATGTGACAATGTCATATAATTTGCATCACCTTCTCCCCTATGATCCATTGATCCCATCTTTCACATGTTATTGCAGTTTGTAAACTTTGTATGTATATGCTTAGAGTTTACAGCTAATCATGAGTAGAATTGATGGGGTTTTTATGAATCTGAATCATTTTGTTTTTGTTTTACGTAAAGTTGAATACTTTATTTACTAGTGGTTAGCTGTTTAGTATTTTTTATTTAGTGTGTAGGGTAAATAGTGGTTACCTCTATTTAGCTGTCATAAAAATTCTTATAGATCCTTCCTTTGAAGTAAAATAGAAAACAAAAATAAGTAAAGACAATAATAGAGGTAACATTGCACGCCGACCCTACCATGTTTTGTAAAATTCTTTATACTACTAGTTTGTGAGATGAGTCTCCAACCGTAGAAATTAGAAAGAAAATATCAAAATAATTTCAAAATTTAGAGTCACTCGCTATTTTTTTTGTGAAACAATTTCCTAATACAAGTCTAGTAGATAAAAGTACAAAAATTCTTGTAGACAGACTTTAAGGTGTGAGAAGACAAAAGTTACAAAAATGTCTAAAGATTCCTGACGAGCTAGCTAGCTACACAAATTTAACAAAAAATGGTAAGACTTTGAAATTGCTAAATTTTGAAGAGATCGAGATAGTGGGCAAAAGAGAGTGGCACCCACATGATAGAAGATGAGCCGTTCGCAGAACACGATGCCTCGTGCCTTAGGACTCTCTCACACGTAGTCTCACTGTTCATTCCGGTCCCATTAACCCTCTTCGCTCTTGTCTCCTTCCACACGTGTGTGTGCTCGTGCCTGTACTGTTAAAGTTACATAGCCTAATGGAGTAAATCGGTTTAGCCGGTTCTGGTTTAATAGCTGAAATAAATGTGCAACAAATGGTTATACGGTTTCTGAAGTGTTTCTATTTGGATCTCCTTTTATATTGGTTGAAAAAAAATTCTTGCTTTTCTTTTCGTGATTATTGAAATACAGTTTAGAGTAAGGAAAGGAAAGACTCTAAACGTCAAAATTAGCTTAGAAGCATTCTTGCTAAGGTAAATGAAGAATTTTCAGACAATTGACACAAAACAAAAAGTAGTGGACCATGATTTATATTGTAGTACATATGGAAATCATATGAACTTGACGTATTGTGACAATGGGCGTCTGTTAGTAAAAATATTTCCCCTTCGATGGTTTATGTGGTCAATAAATGTGTAGATGGGTTCCAAAAGTGTTATCAAGAGAATACTGAAAGAAACTTATAGAATTTATTCTAATTTGTGAGTTTACAAAGAACAAAGAAAAGAGGGGATTCTTACACAAAATGCCATTTATTTGATTAAAATCTTTTGTTTTTGCCATTTGTCTCAATAATTTTCAATCTTGCCATTTTTAAATATGAAATCTTTTAGAGTTTTTTTTTTTCATAAAACACATACTTCATAACAAAAACTATATCTTAAAAAACACTGAAACCTAATAAATCCAAACGTTATGTATAAATTTGTGTTCGTAGATATAAAAAATGACATTTTTGAAAGTTTGTTGGACAAATGGCAAAACCTATAAATACCCCTCAAATAAGTCCATATATCTAGTAATTAACTCAAGAAAAGAGATATGTATCTCTAAATCTTTGGGTAAAACTCTGAATAGCTGCATCAAATGAAAAATACAAAACCATATATGGATTGGACTACTTTTTGTTTACTATTCATAAATTGTAACTTTTTTACGAAAATATTTGACTTTCCACATACAAAGAGATCCACAGCAATCATTTACTAATTGAATTCTATAATCTTTTTCCAAATCAAATTGCAAAAAGTTGAAATTTTAACCACTTTAAGCATTCACTTTTTAAGAATCAGACTAAAAAAAATATATGTATTGTCTACATGTTCATATTTTATTTTGATTCCACAAACTTGGTTTTAAAAAACTATTTTTCTCAAAATCTTTAATAGGTATAAAATAAAATAAAAGAATTGAAAAACTATTTGAGAACCGCAAGGTCCACAGGACCACAACCATGAAGACCAATCTTGCTTGTTTCTTTTAAGTTCTGGCTTACCCAATACCAATAGAATGGGCTACTCCAGTCATGGAATTGTTACGTCACTGGGGTTTTAGAATAGGTTTATGGAAAAGTCATTTCGGAAAGCCCTTTGGATTTAGTATATCTTCCGGCCCACATATACATACGGGCTATTATTGGGCCATATGTTAACTCTGTCAAAACGCTAGGGTTTACGAGAAGGAGATTAGGGTTTTAAAGTTAAGCCGACTCGTACCCCTTCTATATAAATTCAGATTCTCTTCTCTCTCTCGTATCATCATCCACTTTTTTGTAGCTTATTCAACCTAATTTTTACACAGTTCGTTGCTAGTTTTTCGATTCTCAATTTTTTTTTTTTTTTTTTATTAAATTCCCGATGAAGAAGCAATCCCATAGATAGGAAGTGCCGTATGACACTTTACACAACAACGGACTGAACGAGGATTGCATCCGGTGAATTACCCATCCCCCGATCAGTCTAACCCGGCTCGTATCCGGATCCCAAACCCGGATCCGTTTACGGTCGAGTACTTGACTCCTCGGCCGGGTCTTCACCGTACTTCCCACCGTTCTGTGTTCGTTGTGTGGGTGATTTGACAAGGGTTCGCTGAGGGTTTTTATTTTTTCTTGATTTATTAAAATTGTCCGATGCCACGTCGACGGTAGCTCTTATGTGGCTATGATCCTCGATGCTACATTGGACATAAACAGATGTACGTGTTTCGCTTACTGATAGGAACCTGTGGATCTCGATTATTACACGATCTACGGAGCCATTTCGGCGATTACATTTTAGATTTTTGAAAACCATTTTTTGATTATTGGGAAGGTTACCGATGATGATTATTGCTAAAATATGGAATTACCGTCTGAGTTTTATACTCTTTGATGTGAAAAACGCTGGCTTACTGAGGCTTCCCAATTTTTTTGAAGTTTTTAACTTTCAATCTTAGCTATTTCCTTCGAATCATGTTTTGAAATTATTGTTTAAACCATTAGCCAAGATTAACTGTTATTTGGGATGGTGTTAATGACTGTAATAATTATGACATGGTTTGAACACGAAAGATATGGAACATAATGGTGATTGTCTTCACCAGAGCCCAGTTTGTTTAATAACTGGAATTCATAATGAATTCGTCGCTTACACGAACATAATTCTAATGGAAAGGAAAAAAAATCTAGAAATATGAACAATGTAAATGATCTTATTGAATCTACATAAGAAATAAAATTTTGAATTTTACTTCCAACTAGGGTCATAATATAAAGACCGCTACCAAAAAAAAAAAAAGAATCATCGGGAATCAAAGTTTGAACTACTACTATGTAGGAGGGAAGAATCTGTTGAGGTTAAAAGGCAAAGTGTAGAACTCTTCATTACGGTTATCTCCTCTGAATGTTCTGAACTTGACCCACCAAGGCATGCCTCTGTCTTTCTTTGATCTATCTACTTCCATTGTGTTGTCCATGAACACTGCTATGATTAGACCAACTGTTGCTGGAGACATGAATATTGTGTTTAAGAAGGCGTTGAACCATCCTGCGTTTGTGTGAACTAGCCCGTAATGTCTAGCGTCCCAGTAGTTGACGAAGAACTGAGGTATTGAGATTCCGAGAAAGAGTGATAGACCGGTGATCATTAGGTTTCTCATGCTGTTCATGTTAGTGAACTGAAGAAATGATAGACCAACCGCAGCTGCAATAAAGATAAAACAAATGACAAATGTTTTCTTTCAGTGAGATGATGTTGTGTATTCAGTTTTGTGATGGTCTTTACCAACAAGGCCGAAGAGGACACAGTGCAATGCTGCGTATATTGGGACTGGTATCGATGCAAACACAACTCCGAATTTGCCTGATCAAAACAAACAACAAAGCTTTTAAACTGTAGGATCCGATACAATAGAATGAATGGTAAAGCCTATAACAAGTATGAGTAAGTTTTTGTACCCAATGTAGAGAAGAAAATCATGAAGCCTGCGGATACTTGAACAACACGACGGCTTCCAACTCTTGTTAAGCCTAAAAGTCCTACATTCTCACTGCAAACACATTTTAACACCTTCATTAAAGAGCAGTGAATATGCGAAAACGATAGCTTCCAAGAAGTTACTTTACTTACACTAGAACAGTAGAACCTGTGCCTGTTCCGAATAGACCATCAAGCAATACACCAATGCCCTGAATTTTTAACAAGAAACATTGCATAACAGATAAGATATAGGAGAAATCTAGAGGCTGCGATATGCATTTATATGTGTCTTTTTATATCACACTACCTGCCATCCAATGCCTCTACTCAATACATAAGCAGGAGGTGGCGTGGCTATGGCTAATCTTGAAGCTGCCATGTAAGCTCCAGTAGACTGCACAACTCATTAAATTAATCATCTCAGACCCCCTAACACAATTAAACTTAAGTTACTTGCAATGACTCTAACAATGTTCTGCTTCTTTACCTCGACCATGGATACAAGAACTGCAGACATCATAGCAAACGAATGGCCTACTGAAAACGTTGGAGGCCCCCATTGGAGAGGGTATGGAAACTTGAACCTGACGACACATTATAAGCACAATGAGATATGTACTATGTAACCACAATACATGAGGAAACTGAGCTGCTGAATACCATGGAGCTGTTGATATAAGATTTGCTTTGTCTGTTCGACAACTATGTTGTGTAAGTGATGGTTTGCCTCTGTAAGCTCCACTTGCGGTAAGGATAATGGCGTAGATCCAAACAATCGTTACACAGATCAATATCGGAAACCTTTCAAAGATTGGGACATCTTTAAATGGTCTGACATGTTTTAGATACTGCCAAGAAAGAAAGAAAATAGCATAAGCAAAGAGAGAAATAACTTGGAGAGCAAGCAAAGAAAGTCTAAAACAACACAAAGGTTTTACTTGGGTTAGTCCAATGACAAGCAATAGCATCGGTAGTCCAATCTCAATGCAGTTCCCGAGCTATAAAACAAGACAATCAAAGTTTTAAAAGAGATATTTCATTAATGTTTAAAGCAAAGTCATGGTGTGGTCTGTGGAGTGGGGCTTTGTATGAGTTACCTGGGGAAATCCTCGCTGGAACATACCGAGACCAACCAATCCAACAACTGGTGCCATACCAAGAGGGCTAAAAAACCTGAAATTGAAAAAGATGAAAAGCAAGTAATGAATTTGGATAAGAATCTCATAGTATAGTTAAGACAATGAATGTGTCTTTCAAAAACAAAAAACAACACAAGTAATGATATACCTTGAGAAAAGACCCCATACTTGGCTGTAGCCAAGAATGATCTGTATGCTAGACGCGACGATCAATGCCCCTTGTATAGCTCGCATCGTGTGAATAAACCTCTACAAGAACATACTACATTGTTACTATGTATAAACGAGACAGTTGTACGAGGAAAAAACAAATGATCTTGTGTTTTCTCATTAGGCTTTTCTTTTTATGTACCTCATGGTCATTGGAGATTTTTTGCAAGGAAGAGTCGCTGATAATGTAAGCAATGGGGACAACAAAAGCAAAAGAGCCACCAACAACAGCAGGCAACCTGGTACCAAAAAGAGCTTGGAGAAGTGTCTTGATACCAGCTACAAAGAGTAGTGTCTGTATAACCCTAGCTCTGTCCCCCTTTTGAACACAAAAAAAAAAAAAAAAAAAAAAAAAAAAGATACAAGGAATTAGATTGAACAACATAGATACTGATAAGCCAGCCGTAGCTGAGTAGAGAGATTATATTAAAAGGCTTACATCAGAGCCACCCATAGCTGGAACAAGCAATGCGGGTATAAAAGCACTTGATCCAAGCATTAGAATGTAGTTTTGAAAAGCTAGTAACACCGTTTCAGCTGCAATGAAAACGTTTACCAAGAGGTTCAATTTTATAAAAAAAATTGTGTTCTACTACTAAATACATTACAAGCAACAAAAGGGGTTCAAAAGACACAATCAGCAAAAATTTATATCTCAAGCTGCAAAAATGTATGTAGTAGAAGAACAAAATGAGTTCGTGTTAATCAATCAATCAATCATAGCTAATTTTGCACTACGGAAAAAAAAAACAAAAAGGCAAATCAAAGAGGTCCCATAAACTCCGGTTTTGGTTAATTACGAATTAAATTAAGGTGGTCATTAATTAATTAGTCCCATAAACAAACACAAGATAATATTCCATTGCATAAACTATATAGTTTTGAAACGTCGCATATATATACACAGAGAGAGAAGAGAGAAGAGAGGAAGCGTACGCCAAGGAGGATTAGAGTCGATGCAATATTCAAGGTCTTGAAGCTGTTCCATAGGAGGATGAGTTATCTCCGCCATTGGAGTCACCAAAACAAAACCTTCCTTTTCCGATGAACAAACAACAGAGGAAGACGAAGAAGAAGAAGAAGAACCAAAAAAAAAAAAAAGGTAAAGTAGAGAGAGAGAGATATAAAGTAGCGAGAAAAAGAAAAAAAAAAAGGGAAAAAAAAAGGGAATATGCAAAGAAGAAGAAAAAAAAAAATGAACTGCGAGAGAGAATTTAAAAGCTTCCCTCTGTAAGTGTAAACTTGTTTTCTCTCTCTCTCTCTCTCTCTCTCTCTCTCTTTCCTCTGGCGTGGTGTTGAACTGTTGATGAGTTTCTTCTCTCTCTCTTTTTTTTTGAATTAATTGTTTGGGATATTACAGATTTGCCCCTGATTCGTTTGCCTGTTCCACCAATTAAGTGCTGCTGAGGTGGGGCCCGTTCTTATAACGGAGTCAATTTTTTTTAGTTCTCACACTTCTCAGGTTTGTTGGCACTTGCATTGCATGAGAGAGATCTCTTAAATGCAAATCTACTCTTCTTTTTTTTTGGTTCAAACTTCATTAAATTTTTGAATAATACAGCAAAAATATGTAAAAAAAAATTAATTTAGTTTAAATTATGATACTTTATTCATTGATATATTTTATTATTTATAGCATGAATTAATAATTATTTATATATGTACTTGACATTTTAATATGTATGATAATAATGAACAAAAAATACATTTTTTACATAAGGATGCTAAAAAAAAAATCTTATTATTTTATTAATTTTTATACCAACCCGATTTGAGATTGGATAATTTTACAATTTTGTAATATTTATTAGTTTATCAGATATTAATTTATAGAACTTATTTGTTAACTCTTTTTTCTTTTATTTTATAGATAAGTTCATTTTCCTTACCTACACATTTAAGATTCTTCTGGCCTTTTTTTTGTTTTCTTAAAAAAAAATTATTTATCTTCGTAAGAATTAATTTTGTTATTTAATCATATATATACGTTCGTACATTACAGAGGGTTTTTCGATTAAATCATTCATAATCGAACTTTAGTAGAATATAATACGAATTTTAATAAATGTCAAAGATTGCATAAAAAAAAATCTACTCATCAGCATGCTTCGATCTTTAGATCTCTCATCTTTTTATGGTAAAAAGAGCCAAAAATTAAATTGTTGAAATTCGCAAACCATTGGACAGAACATAAATATCATTTCGGCAGGCATATGGTTTTTCTGTCTTTTGTGTGGGAGCACGTGTTATCTTCCTTAATTGTGACTATTGATACCACAGATTTACATACCACAGACAATAAAAATCTTTACATTTTTAATAGTAGAAAACAATTTGGTGTAACAAGAATAAAGAATGCATTAATGTCTTAAGGAAAACTGCCTTTATTTGTTCTCTTGTTTCTGGGTAATATTAAAGAGAGAGTATGAGTTGTTGAGTAAAACTAATATACTGTATTGTTAACTCTTTTTAAAATTATATATATATATATAGGGCTTTATGATCTGCATAGATTGCAAGGTTTGTAACTAAGGAATTTTAATCCTTTTTAGCTTACTCAAGAATTTATTTTGAATTTGATTCGTTAATGATCAAATTCTTGTCTTAAACATCTGGTCTCTTTAATTTTATCATAAGAGAAATGTGGGTACGTAGTTTAATTTCTCTCTTAAACAGTGTATGTAATCAGGGTTTAAGCGTAGAGAAAATCTACTTCTTTCCTATAAAGTAAATTTTTACTCATTGTCACATTTAATAAAAGAATCTCATGAATAAATATCACAACAAACCCATTTGTAGTGGTGGATCGATCGACTGGAACTATGGAGTAAAACTTTACATAGTTCCAGTTTTGGCTCGTTTTCTCTTGCATATAAACACTACATGTTGGCTCATTTTGGACATTTGGACTCATGTGTTTTATAAGCTAGTGATGATTTTTTTTTTCTTTATTTTTTGTGTATTATAAATGTTATAGAATATAGATTTTTAGTGTTGAACTTGTAGAAACTGTATGAGAAGAAAAAACTATAAAAGAGAACCATTAATTACGTACACACACAAACCATATTTTCTAATTAAGCTAATGGACGTAACTCCAACATGCATTCTTCCAACATGAAATTATCGTATCTCTTTTTCACATTCATGGACAACAGCTTCACAAGTACATGTGTCAATTTCTAAATTTCTTTTTTATCTCTAATTCATTATCTCTTCCACCATTGATCATCAGTCCATTTGAACAAATTGTAATAATAATTCTGCGAGCATAATCCAATTCACATTTTGTAATATTCGAATAAAATGCAAATGCTAAATTTACTACATCGAATTCATGTGATCCATGCGTTTTTAGTCCTCATCACAAGACACAACTGCTGTAGATCTTCGACGGACAAGATGAAGCTCACGATCGATCGGTAATAGGTTACTCCCGACAACATGAAAAACTTAACCTTAGATATTTATATATATATATATATATATATTTCGCCAAACCACCTGGTTTGACATGTTAAGAAAATCTCATACCATAAACAAGTAAACAACATCGTTCGGTTTGTTGAATAAATCATTTTAAAACAATTCGTTTTAATTACTATAATGCTCACCACACACTAAAGGATTGAAAGGCGTTTAGGTCAATAATATTATTATTTTGACATGCGCGCAAGTCAATAATATTTTTGCATGATCTTATAACTCGGCTTATATGAGTAGGCTTTAATTAGTTAGTACTCTAAACTAATTAAATAACTCAAAATCTTCACGTTCACAAATCACAATAATAGTTTTGTGAAAGATTAGACCATTTCCCCTCGTGAATTATACATTTTAAAACATCACTAAAAAAACGAAAAGCATGTGAAACATAAATAAGAAAAAGTATAGTCATACATTAAAACACCTTTCACGTGAATTATTCTAAGGAAAAAAAAAGGAAGAACGGGTGAAGTAGACTCACACACACAACTCGACCATAGGACGAAGCAAACTTGATGAGCAAACAATTCAAATATCATCAGTTTCTCTTTCATGACTAGCCATTTTTATAATAATATGGGAAGAAGAACAACGCTCTCTTCCAGCCCGTCGGTCCTTTTTGCGGCCACCGACTGTTTTTTTTTTTTAGAAGATTCCGACAAATATTTACTTTTCAAGGGAATAGATGCTTCCGATTTATTTATATATATTTTTGAATTGAAAACCACTAACAAGTGAGTTTAATTCATCTTTTTCGTACAGCTACCATGGAATCTGATCCACATGTAAACTTATCAATAAGAAAGAAGGAGAGAGAGAAAGATAATGATAAAATGTAAAATGCTTCGGCTATTACCAAAACAATAAATTCGATTCTCTTGGATTGAAAAGTGTTTTAAGTAACAACTAAAAAACTACTAGTATAAAAACTTAATGGGTATGGTTTATTTATGTAGCTGGTATTACCCAAAACTAATTAACACAACAAATGACCAAACTGTTGTCTTACTTTTTACGTTGGACAAATGATCTATCACATCGGTTTTAATTAGGTATTTTTCAATCAAATTAGAAAATTCCGGATTTCCATAATGATTTCAAAGCATACCAAATAGCAAAATATAATAAATTTTCAAATTTAGTGTAGTAGCTAGAAGCCATACAATAAAAACTTTAGTATTGATTTTGAATATTTGTTTCTTTAGTAATATAAATTTTCAAATTAGTTTTATAATGGATATTTTGCCTTTTTACCCTTACTATTTATAAAAATGGACAGTATACAGTATATGCAACCCTTTGGATTGGAGCCAATATCTTTTGAAAGTATTTGTGATTTTTTTTTTTGTTTGTGCCAAACCAAATATCAATTCCTGTACTATAGTTTTTAGTGTATGGCTTTTAGTTATTACTTCTTTCCTTAACTACGAAAGACTAATTTGCAGTGACTGAGCATGGAACGGGATGCACTAAGATCAGATGGTCTAACGACTACCATTACACCACCTCGTTTGTGTTACACTTTTTGTTTGCCCTTTCTGCCACTTTCATCTTCTACTTTCCAAAATAAAATGTTTTCATTGTTTTTTTTCTTCTACGATGGTGCAGTTTATTCAAGAATAATTCCGGACATGAAATTAGATTTTCAGCACGTGGATCTTAAATACTGGGTTTGGCAAATAAAAATCAATGAAATTTGATACCCAAATTTGGAACTAGGTGGTGGGGGGGGGGGGGGGGGGGGGGTTGCAACTTTGCATTGCACCAAACAAGAAGCGAGCCAAAAATACAAAATCCAATTTTCAAAAAATGGAACAGTGCTATGCTATTGGGTTACTCAGTATCTTTAGCAGGTCCCATATAAACCGTGTAGCTCACTGATATGATAATGAGCAAACACCCAACAAGTCGGCTAAACAAACCTGACGATTCTGCTTTTCCCGTGCTTACTGTCCATAACTGCGATAACACCACCTAATACGAGAAACACATATCAGAAAACAAAGTCTTGCTGCATCATCACTATGTTTAATTCTGTTTAACCGATTCAAAACAAATGAACAATATAGAAATAAACTTCATATCCGAATCGAAAGAAAATAATAAACCGATCAAATTTTGATGTCTTTTAAAATCTTTTTGAGTTAAAGAAAAAGTTCACTAAAATCGAATTCATACGGATAAACCACCCTTTAAAACGAAACCGAATGGTATTCAGTATTCACGATTCAATTCTATGTTTTGAAAACCCAAAAAAAAAAAACTCCAACTGAGAATTGGACTAGAGGCTCTTATTCTAAACCCAACTATTCTATGGAAGTGGAAGTATACCTCCATGTACAATATGTTTGCAGCTTTGCTGATTCTCTCAAGCTGAAGCCCACGTGCCAAAAGCACCTTAAACAATAGAAAACTTACTCAGCAATCTAATTACTTGAATTGCCAACAAAAATCAAAACTGTGCATAAACGTAATGTTATTGAATGGCCTCACCTCTGCGCAAAATGCCAGTAACCCTAGTACAATCATGCTAATGAATGTGTCAAACGCTGGCAGGACAAAGCTCTGTATGAGAAAAAATTCATCAGTTTTGAGTAATGGTCACCCAACATTTGGTGCAGTAGATGCATTTCTTGGTTTCCTAAAACTTCATCATATTCCGTTTCAACCGCCACATATATATTCACAAAACATACCTCCAAGGAAAACATGCAAATTGCTGCAGCAGGGCAAGCTACCAAACCAAACGAGAGGACAGTAATCCTGAAAAAGTACACACCATTTAATGATTTTTTCCGGACTTCAGAATTTTCGCTAAAGAAGCAAAACATGTGGGTTAATTGACACATCTGGATCTTAAATCTCACACTGGCTGTTCCGATGCTTTAGCAGCTGCCTTTATGAGACAATAAGTGATTCCTCCAGTAATTGATGAAAATAAACCCAACAAGAACGCATAAATATGATGGTTCCCTTTTAGATTTTCATTCTTTGCTTCTGATCCAACTGCCAAGAAAGATAAGTGAAATCAGCATGACGTCTTTGTTTCCTCATGCATAAAGGAGAGAGCGAGGAGCAGTTTATGAAAAGTAAAAATAGAGAACTATTTTGTTAACTCACTTCTGTACCTTGGACACTTAGTGTTGGGCCAAAGATAAATAGCACGCCAAAGAAACTGCAAGCAAGACCTAGACCAAAATGAAAACATAAAGAAGAAGTCATAAAATGAACTTGCTTTGTTGTCAGTTCACAATTCATTTCAGGAGTTAATTAAAGCTAAGGGAAAAAGCTCTGTACCTCCAATATCAGTTATTTTCAACTTCTCATGCAGAACAACACGTGCTGCAATGGAAGCCATAACTGGACTCAAGAAGCTTAGTACAATAGCTTGGGACAAGGGCAACATTTGGATGCTGAATGTCAGTAACAGTGAAAAACAGTGTTAGAAGTCTTATTTTGCTACCAGTGACAGATTGATTAGTGGGGGATAGACACAGTTGCTAATAGCAACTTCATTTTAAATGATGCATTTGTTTTCAATTTAAATTTAACAGGCTGTTTAGGTCTACAGACGGAGCAGAGTACGGATGTGTAATAATTACCTAAAGATGAAACTAAACAATGAAAGGTAACCCACAAGGGCTCTGGAAACCAAAAGCTTCCTGGCATGCGCAGGTCCAAAAACTGGTTGTCCAGTTCTTTTCAACCAAAGGTATGATAGTATCAAGATAATTGTGCATCTCATGAACGCGGTCTCAAACAAAGGAATGGGCTGAACTGTCATAAACAAAGGACATTAGAGAGAAAAAAAAATCAATCAATACACTATATAATACACATGCCAGCTCAAGGCAACACTAAAACGCTGAAGGAAGACACAGATTGAGGTAAGCACTTGCACTCATCTAAGCAGAGATTCCATTACAACTAGAAAAGACAAGTTATTAAACAGGTCCAAGAAACAAAAAAGTTCTCTCCCACCATGTGAAGAAAGAACAAGAAGCAGAGCATCAGCAAAAGTAATTTCAACATTTTCTCTCGTCTTCCCATAAAAGCTACTTATCATCATCTTACACAAAACCATGAAACTGAAACACAAGGACGAAATCACAAGATACCACTATAGAGGAGAGACAAAGAAGTACTGACAGAAAAAGTATCTGAAACTAACTCCATGATGAGATACAGTATCGATGACAAGGCCATACACAGTAAGCCAGAGTAACGAGACCCACTCCAAACCCATGAAGAAAACTGAGTCACTGGTGATATCTCAGTTTCAGTCACTTTAATCACTTGCTCCTATACAAGTTCCAAATCAAATCCAACAAATTCAGACTAAAATCTGATCTCAGTTCTTGTCAATAACCTAAATCTCGAATTCTAACAACATAAATTTTGTAGAAATTGAAGCCACTGGCAAATTCATCGAATCAATTTCGAACTAAAGAAGAATCAAATCCATTAAAAGCTAGAGGAGTCGCTCTTACTCTTGGTTTGCGCCGAGTGTAGGAGGCGGAGAAGATGTTGATCCTAGGTCTTTGGTTTTGATTCAGGAGAGGGATGATTTCGTCGGAAGATGATACAGGGGCCGAGGAGACGCCGTCTGACACCGGAGAATCTAGATCGCGGACGGTAAGCTCAAGGGCGAGGTGTTCGTCGGCGATTCTGATCTCCGGAGACGAAGAAGCCATGATTACGAAATCAACATCTAACAGACAAAACGGAAAGATAACGAAAAGTCAAAGAGACGACGCTTCCGTATACATTGTTTTTGACGTTTGCCGTTAGAACCCACGTTAACGGTTAAATAAAAAAGTAAACCACTAAACTAGAACAGTCTGATTTTAATTGGGCTTAAAGAAAGACATAACAGGCCCAATAACTCAATTAAGCCCAATTCGGATTACACCTTGGTGAAAAGATAAGTCGACGGCTCTACTCCTCCGATACGATTCCGGTGAGAAGTGATGCGAGCAGGTTCTGTCTGCTTTAAGCTCCTCATTTCTGATTCTTTGAAACATTCTTAGAAAACATGTCGACGACATTGTTAAGGACAATTCAGCTAAACCAGTTCTCACTTCTTGGAACTGCCTTGATTAGACGGAGGAGTAACAACGTCTCCGTGAGGTGTTGTCGAAGCCAAACAGCGACGACCCATGAAGCTAAACAGACTCCTCCGTCGAGGGTTGCACCGAAAAAACCATAAAAGCAACAAGCTTGATGAGATTCTGAGAGACTACGAAGCTGTAATTGGGATAGAGACTCATGTGCAGCTCTCTACATTGACAAAGGCGTTTTGTAGCTGCTCTAACAATTACGGGTCGTATCCAAACACAAGTATTTGTCCAGTTTGTATGGGTTTGCCTGGTGCGTTGCCAGTTTTGAATTCGAAAGTTGTTGAATTTGGTGTTAGATTGGGTTTAGCTTTGAACTGTGAGTTGTCTCTCAAGTCTAAATTCGATAGGAAGCAGTATTTTTATCCAGATCTTCCTAAAGTTATCAGATTTCTCAGTTTGATATCCCTATTGCATCTGGTGGCTATGTGGATTTGGATATTCCTCTTGAGTTTGGTGGTGGCCATAGGAGATTTGGTATCACTAGAGTTCATATGGAAGAAGATGCTGGCAAGTCACTCCATTCAGACACTGAAGATTACTCTCAGGCATGAGTTCATTAGATTCTTGCAAGGGTTTTAGGTTTCCAGGCTAGATGTTTGTGTTACTTATGGTTTGGTGTATTATTATGTGGTGCAGGTAGATCTGAATAGAGCAGGGGTTCCTTTACTTGAGATAGTTTCTGAACCTGATATGAGGAGTGGTATAGAAGCTGCTGAATACGCTTGTGAAATGCAACGGATTGCGAGGTATTTGGGAGTTAGTAATGGGAATATGCAAGAAGGCTCTCTTCGCTGTGATGTCAATATCTCAATCCGTCCCATTGGGCAAGCTGAGTTTGGCACCAAGGTTTCTTTCTTTGTCATTTGTAGATCTCTTCTTAGTTAAACCAGTGAAAGGGATGGATCAACTCATTGCATTTTTTATTTCATCTGGCTGCTGATACAGGTGGAGATAAAGAATTTGAACGCATTTTCAGCAATGAGCAGAGCAATTGACTTTGAAATATCAAGACAGGCACTTCTCTACGATCAAGGCAAAGCTGACCAGATTGTAACCGAGACTCGGCTTTGGGATGAAGGCGCTCAGGTTCTAAGATTAATTAGGTTGCAGTAATATCAATATCTGTCTTTTTTTTTTCATATCCATCAGAAACTAACTTGAGTAGGTGTTCAGAAAACGGTAACAATGAGGAAAAAAGAAGGGCTTGCTGATTACCGCTACTTTCCAGAACCAGATCTTCCAGAAGTTATCCTTACACAAGAATACGTTGATAGCATCCGTGCTTCTTTACCAGAACTTCCTGAAGCAAAGCGCAGGAGGTATGAGGCGATGGGTCTAGGCATGCAAGATGTGCTTTTCCTCGCTAATGACGTCAGTGTAAGTCCTACTTACTCTATGTCGATGATATTTTAGTTTCATGTTATCTTCACAAAATGCTGAGAGCAAAAGAGTAACTATTGATATTTTTTGAATAACAGCAAGACAAGTTAACTGTTATTTGAATGAATGGCTCTTAGGTTGCAGAATATTTCGATGCAGTCATCGGTAAGGGCGCTGAAGTGAAGTTGGCAGCAAATTGGATAATGGGAGATATTGCTGCTTACTTGAAAAATGAGAAACTTTCTATCAATGATATGAAACTCACTACCCAAGAGTTGGCTGAGCTGATAGCTGCCATCAAAGATGGAACCATTAGCGGAAAGATTGGAAAGGAGGTCAGTTTCATTTCAGGTTAAAATTTCATCATCTTTCGTTTAGATCAATGCAAGTTATTCCTTTTATTTTTTATTTTGCAGATACTGTTTGAGCTATTGGCCAAAGGTGGAACCGTCAAAGGAATGATAAAGGAAAAAGATTTGGTTCAGGCAAGTCCATGCTATACCATAAAAGAGTTAAATTCAGAGAATTACATATTTCTAACTGAAGAAATGGGTATCTTGAAGCTTCATTTTTCAGATCATATTTTATGAAATATGGTTTGTAAGACTAAAAAGATTATGTAGTGGGACATTGCATAAATCTATTTGCTAGATGGGGTAAGTTCATAGATGGGGTCAGTCCATAGGAACGTCAGCAGTATATATCTTCATGGTTCTTAGGGATAGGGGAATAGCTAAGAAATGTTGCTATAGCTAGGTAGTTAATTAAAAGTAGCAATCCGAAGTGACTCGGCTAACCTATTGTAAAGAGATCAAGAATGATTTTTGCTTATGTGTGACACACGCTGCAGATAACCGATCCTGCAGAGATCGAGGAAAATGGTAATTAAGGTGGTCTCCGAGAACCAGAAGCAGCTTGAGCAGTACCGCAGTGGGAAAACTAAGCTTCAAGGCTATTTTGCTGGCCAGGTATGGCAGTTACCGTCTGCATTTTTTAAAAAACTTGTACCTTGTGAACCAGTTCAAACTCTTAGATGCTTTGTTACAGGTTATGAAAATGTCAAAAGGCAAGGCAAACCCAGGTTTACTGAACAAGATCCTCCTGGAGAAGCTCAATGCCAAAGACTGATTGAAGCTTCAGCATTGACACTTTGACAGAGTTATTGCTCTTGAAAATGGTATAGAGTGATTTGTGCTCCGTTGGATAATGCTCTTGAATTAGAGTGTCCTGTACAAATATTTTTCTTTGGAACTGCATTGCCATCAAATTGTTGTCTAAGAGGCAGACCATCATGTCCTACACACCATCTGTTGCTTTTCCAGCCAACCGTGCTCTAAAACTTTACTTCTATGAACAATAAAACTTTCCCTAATACGTTAAACCAAAAGGAAGTTCAAAAGCAAATTAAACCAAAAGTTAAAAAAGATGTTTGAACATTCAGTTGGGGAATAAAACCAAAAACAAAACAGCTAATGAATACTGAATAGTTCCTGAAAAGGAACAAAGAAATGAAATTACACCCATACATTCTTCTGTTTCTTCAATAATAATACATAGGAGGCCAGTATGTACTATGTATTGTAATCTGGATGAACGAGTGGGACATAAGGAAGTGGCGCCACACCCTGACCCGCTTGCGGTTGTATCAAATATGGCGGCAGGTGACGTGGTGCTAGCTGAGCAGGCATAAGAGGAACTCCAAACATTGTTGTGTCATTCGTAGAACCTAATGGATCATCAAGCATTCCGACGTGATCTCTAGGCTCTTCTTCATTTGTCTTAGCTGATTTTGACTTGGTTGCAGAAGAAACATGTTTTAGCTTAAACAGAATCTCACTCTTCAAATCGTTCACTAGCTTCTTCAAATTCTTGAACTGTGCAACGTAAGCCCTCTCCTCTTTCGGCTCATCATTATAATTCCCAACTCTGTCAAATAAATTTAGAAAAATTAAAAAAGGAAAGTTTTGAGTACCTTGAGACTCAAGCAAAAGTAAAGAGAACCATGACATACTCTATTTGGAGATGAGCAGGTTCTTTTCCATCCTCAGTTATGACAACAACAAGAATTTTATCATTCATCACCAAGCACTTAACCAGAGCTTTCTTCACTTTAGTCTTTGATCCCTTTACCGGTTTTTTATAAACAAACGCATACTCCTGGTCGAATTCGTTCCACCCTTCAATCCCAATTCCCAAACCAAACCTAGAAATCGAGAATCGAACAAATCAGAATCCTAAAAACCCTAGAAAGAATAGTATACCAAAAGAAAACCCTAAAACGAAATCATGAATACTAACTCTTAGTGGTTGATGACGATAGAGCGTCGTGAACGAAGGCAGGACGTCCTGTGGCAGTGAGGATGAAACCGGAAATTGCGAAAGAAGCGTGAACTACGAAAGCTACTTTGTCGTTGTTATTGCGAAAACCAGGCATAACTGACCTCACCACACCCATCACTGCATGAGGAGTCGCCATTAATTGATTCCGTCTGTAGAGTTCTCGTGAAGTTTAGATGTTCTCCCTTTAGAGTTTCTTGTTTCCCAAGTAGTAATGTCAAAAATGTATCTAGCTGAGCGTAAAGGTAGTTACACTAGTTCATTAGTTGGTATAATTATCGAGAAGAGAAAGTATTTTATTGCATTTTTCTTTTCTTTTGCTAATTTTTCGGATTAATAACAATATCTCTATTCACCACAAAGATATCTACTAACAAAAAAAAAAAAAAATCACAACGAAGATAAGTTAAAGAGGGTAAAATTAGTTGGTATAATTATCAACAAAAGAAAATTAATTTCATCGTTTTTCTTTTCTTTTGCTAGTTTTCCGGAGTAATAACAAATCTCTCTATTCTACCACAAATATATGGGGAAAAGTATAAATAAAGGATCTTTTTCTAAAAATTTGGCCATCTACACTTTTTTTTTAGATTGTCAATTGTGACGAAAATGCCCCTATTAATAAAAATAGTGAAGTTTTTAGGAGTTTGAACCAATAAACAAACAGAAAACCCATGTTAGTATACAACTGTGTAAAAAAAAATTTGAAAAAAAAATGTTTTGGATGTCAAAAATCAGTTTGTAATTTGCTGATTTTTGGTCTAAAATTGTTTAGAATAGACTTTCTACGATTTTTTCTCTTTGTGAAACATTTAGATTGTTCATTCTACAGTTTGTACATGTCCTACGAAGTTTAGACGGAAGATTTGTTCTAAAAATTTCATATTCTGAATTTTGTATGTTCTACAAAATTAAGAATATGAATTCTACATTTTTCTTCATTCTACTTCAATT
Organism: Camelina sativa; assembly: GCF_030686135.1. Taxonomy (NCBI): domain Eukaryota; kingdom Viridiplantae; phylum Streptophyta; class Magnoliopsida; order Brassicales; family Brassicaceae; genus Camelina; species Camelina sativa. The sequence continues at coordinate 26,674,867 of NC_141880.1, read as the reverse complement.
CAGAATTCGTTTTCTACGTTTTACCCTATATACTAAAAGAAGTAGAAGATATATCATAGAAAATTTAGAATTTGTAATCTGTAAACCTTAGAATACCCTTAAATAGAAAGAAAATAAATTAAATAAGGAAAGTGAATATTTTTAAAATATTTTTTAAATATTCTTAATTTATGGTTAAGATTTCGTAATTCTTGTTTAAATTTGTTCTAATAATTTTTAGAATACATATTCTAAATAATTTAGAAGCTAAACAAATTAAGAAAAATCGACATTATACCTTAACGTGATCGGTCACCATCTCTTCCACCTTCCACAAAAGCTTTCACTTACCTGTTTATGATGCAAATCTATGTTACTTGTGGTGTATGGACACTGGATGCCAAGAAGGAGTGGAGATTTATTGATGATGAAGAAAAACGTGCTA
>NC_141880.1:26647553-26674343 GCF_030686135.1 Camelina sativa | reverse complement strand
CAATAATATAGAATGAATGATCTAAGTAATGTAATATATAGAGTGAAAACAAAAATTACCTGAAGGAAGAAAGAGCAAAGGGACAAAGATCTAACATTTAAAAGATTGAAAAACATATGAGAAGCATCTAGTTCCTTCTTTTGAGGACACTTGCATCGCAGTATACAATCTGTTGAGCTTAATAAGTCTGTCGGGGCATGATCTGAGAAATCAAGAACAAAGCTCTTAACTTGTCGAGAGGAGGCAAATTCGATGAGAGACATTAGATCTCCCTCGAAACCTCTGGGCTCGGAGAGATGAATCTCAAAGTTTTGGATAACTTTGCCGGTAAACTTTGAGATCCACTCAAGCATAACACCAACAAAGAAAACCCTATCACGAACGACATCTCTATCAAACTTCCAAAGTGTAACAAATTCGTACTCTTTGAAGACAAGACTTGTTGTCTCACGACACAAATTTCTCCATCTCTTTGAAAGAACACTCGTTCGTACTGATTCTTTGAACGGTAACAACGAGATTATCATAACCAAAAGGGAATCATGAAGTCTCGATAAGAAATCTGAGGTGTTTGTTCAAACCATTATGAGAGTGTGGTGATAAAGAGATTAGATGGTGTTTATGATTAAACCAGTGGCTTTAGCACCTCACAAGGTTATCTATTTATAAGCTTTTGAAAGTCTTGATTTTTTTGTTTCCTGGTTTGTGATTTTTTTTTATTAAACCACTTTGATCTCTATTTAGCTTTTTTTTTTATTAACTATTTATCTTTGAGTTTCCAACAAAGATAATTGTGATTTGAGAATGCTTAATTATTTTAAGAGGAAAAATGAAAAATAAAAGATATTTTCTTTATTTGGGTGATTTGTTACCTTTGTTAATCAGATTTGGTGAACTATATATCAACCAAAAACCCTATCATGCTCTTACTTTTAATTTTTTCCACAAATGGCATTCTCTAATGAATATAGAATAGAGAGGCTTCAATTGAAAAAATGAGAAATATTTTTTTTTTGTTCTCAAAAGTTTAATGGTTTAGTAAGCTTATTCGTAGGCCCAATATTTGCAAGCTATTCTTTAGCCATTTCTATTTAGCTCCAGTGAGACGATGCAACTAGTACAATGTTATCAGTGGAGATTTTATTAGTGGGAGAAGTCTAAAATATGTTTTACTTTTATTTTTAGAATGAAATAAAATTATATTCAATCCAAAACCAGTTATTATAAACAGAATGTAAATATTCTAATTTCCTGACGATTTTTTTTCGTTTCCCGTTTGTTTTCTCTCATTTCTTCTTGTTCAAAATTTCAAGCTTAGAGAATTTGAAGGCGGATTATTTTGTCTGGTCGTCTAGATCTTTACTTTATGCATCCTCTTTTGTACACTTTTTTCCTCCACCTATGAGTCTCTTTCTAATTAGTGTATGTTTGAAAAAAAAAATATATATTAACCCAAAAACCATTTTGACATCAAATACATAAGGCAATAGAATATTTTTTAGAAAAGTTTCCAGAAGTGAAGAAACACATTTAAGGTCTTGAATGCCAAAACTAAAGTCGTAGCTCAAAACGAGAGGTTTGAAGCCTAATCCGATAAAATGTGTAAAGTCGTACGTGGTGAACAATAAAAAATATGTAAAGTCTTATATAAGAATAACTGTGAGTCTTGTTTTGAGTCGATCTTTGTGTGTGGCGGAAGCATACACAAAGATAGATTCAAAACCGTACATAAGCCGGGCTTCCCCTTAACCTTAAGATCCATTCACACATAATAATAACAAACAATATACTAACAAGTAACAACCCTTATGTATTTTTTTTATCGAAGACTGATTTTTCCATGAACTTGGATTCCTTAAAAATGAGGCTTGTTCTCTCACGGTTGATATTATTTCCATAGAGAAAGTAGCACTTTTAAAAACAAATTATTTGAATGACAACATAGAGATGATTGAAAAACAAAAATGTAATTAGGTCAAACGGTTGTAAGTTGTAAAGCCCCAAATAGAGTCCAACAACAAGCTAAATTGGGACTTGAGAATGCTAAGCCCAATGTTGTTGCCTATGTTCAAATGGCATCTCTTGTTAACGGTAACAGAGGACAGTCACACACCACATGTGCTTTTCGTACAATCAAACAACCCAAGCCAGTTCATACTACGCTCTAAACTCAGAACAGGTTCAGTCCTCTTGCGCCACCGATCGCCTGCTACTGATGATGACATCCGTCAACAATCTACCTAATATTGTAATCTTTAGGTTAAACATCACTCCATTATATAAGGATGATGCTATGTAATCGTTTCTCAAAAGAAAGAAGATATATATTTGAGCCTCTCTTTTCTCTGTATTATCTAGTGTTCTAAGCTCTTGCTTTCATGGTATCAGAGCACCAGTAATACGTCCTATGGCTCCAGATGATTCTTTTTCTTCCGCTCCTCTTTCTATCTCTCAAGTTGTGACTCTCAAACTTACAGAGTCCAACTATCTCCAATGGAAAACTCAATTTGAGTCCTTCCTCTCACCTCAAATGTTACTTGGATACGTTAATGGTACGCTTCCTCGTCCAGCTTCTACTCGCTCTGTCACTAGTACAGCAGGAGTAACTGAAGAACCCAACCCGGAGTTCCAGAAGTGGGTTCGTAATGACCAACTGGTCATGGCGTGGATCCTGGGATCTCTATCTGAAGCTGCTATCAGAGTCGTCTATGGTCTGCAATCGGCTCTAGAGGTATGGTCTGCTCTCGCTAAGAAATTTAATAGGGTGTCAACCTCTAGGAAGTTTGAACTGCAGAACAAGTTGCGTGCTTGCCTTAAGTCTGGTATATCTATGGAGGACTATCTTAGTGAGCTCAAACAAGTGTTTGATCAACTAGACTCGATATGCTTTCCTATGAATGATTTGGAAAAAATCCATGGTCTACTTTTTGGTCTTGGGAAAGATTATGAGACTGTCGCCACTGTCATTGAACACTCTATGGACTCTGTTCCTCCTCCTTGTTACGAAGATGTTGTCTTCAAAGTTATTGCCTTTGATGACAAACTGAAAGCGTACTCTGTTGCGCCTGTGGTCACTCCACATCTTGCTTTTCAAGCCGAAAAACAACAACACTTTGATAGAGGGAGTTCAACTAACAACAGAGGAGGACGTTCTGGTGGTGGTGGAAACAGAGGAAGAGGAAACTACTCTACAAGAGGCTATGGGTTTCAGCAACACAGCAACAGTCAGAACAAAACTGCAGGATCTTCCTCCCTCTTAAAGATGTTCTGGTCTGTCCAAATGTCACTAAATCACTTCTTTCCGTCTCTAAGTTATGTGATGACTATCCTTGCTCTGTTAAATTTGACTCTGATGGTGTGCGTGTAAAGGACAAGTATACCAAGCAGCTCCTCACAACCGGAAACAGGAGTAGAGATCACTATGTGCTCGGTAATCCAGCGTTCGAAGCTTTGTATTCTAATCGACAGTTAGCAACCAATGACGAAGTTTGGCATAAACGTTTGGGACATCCGAGTACAGAGATTCTCCAGCATTTGTCTTCTACTGCAGCAATATCAATAAACAGACGCACCAACAAGCTTTGTGAGTCATGCAGGCTTGGCAAGAGGGCTCAACTTCCTTTTTCTTCCTCAAATTTTGTAGCTAGTAGACCTCTTGAAAGGTTACATTGTGACTTATGGGGACCTGCTCCAGTCACTTCCACACAAGGGTTTAGATACTATGTTATCCTTGTGGACAACTTTTCTCGTTATTGTTGGTTCTATCCTTTGAAGAATAAATCTGACTTCTACTCAGTTTTCCTGCTGTTTCAAAAACTTGTTGAGAATCAGTTTAATCAGAAAATCAAGTTCTTTCAGTGTGATGGTGGTGGTGAATTTATTAGTAGTCAGTTTGTCACACATCTTCCCAACAATAGAATCAAACAACTTATCTCTTGCCCTCATACGCCACAACAAAATTGTCTAGCTGAGAGAAAGCACAAACATCTATCTGAATTGGGACTCAGCATGATGTTTCACAGTAAAGTACTACAACAATTCTGGGTTGAAGCTTATTTCACAGCCAACTATCTCAGCAATCTACTTCCCACATCTGCTCATCAAACTTTCAAGAGTCCGTATGAAGCATTGTATTCAGAAAAAACGGATTACTCTTCACTCAGAGTGTTTGGCAGTGCGTGCTATCCTACTCTTCATGCATATAGTGCTAACAAGTTTGATCCAAGGTCATTTAAGTGTATTTTTCTTGGTTACAATGACAAATATAAAGGATATCACTGTGTTTATCCTCCAACAGGTCGTGTGTATATCAATAGACATGTTCTCTTTGATGAACATGTCTACCCTTTTGAAGCTGATTATTCCAATCTTCTTCCTACTACAACATCACCTTTAATGTCTGCTTGGCAACAAGGTTTCTTGCCTCCACATAGTTCTGATGATGCCTCATCTGCTCCATCAGAGGACCCTGTACTTGTCTCAGTTCCTGCAGTTTCAGTTATTGAGTCTGTATCAGCTTCTGCAAAACCTGCAATTCCAGAACCTGCAATCCCTGATTCAGCACCCACTAGTCGTAACACCACAGACTCAACAGATACTTCTCTGTTTTCAGATGATGATTTTCCACCGTTACCTGCTCCCATCGTTAATGATCACACCATGATAACTCGAGGAAAAGGTGGAGTTCGCAAGCCAAATCCCAAGTATGCTCTCCATGCTACTCATACCACTGTCAAAGAACCTAAAACGATAGCTTCTGCTCTATAGGATCCTGGCTGGTTAGCAGCTATGGGAGATGAAGTAGACTCTTTTGTTGAAACTAACACTTTTTCGTTGACTCCACCAGAACCCGAGATGAATGTTCTTGGATGCAGGTGGGTATTCAGAACAAAATTAAAAGCGGATGGTAGTTTAGACAGACCCAAGGCTCGTATGGTCGCTAAGGGTTATGATCAGGAAGAGGGTGTTGACTTTCTTGAGACCTACAGCCCTATAGTCCGAACTGCCACAATTCGTTTATTTCTGCATGCGACAACAAGCTACAATTGGGAGATAAAGCAGCTTGATGTTAAGAATGTCTTCCTCATGGTGACTTAATAGAGACAGTGTATATGAAACAGCCACCTGGGTTTGTTGATGAAGACCATCCATCTTATGTTTCGAAACTCAACAAAGCTGTTTACGGATTGAAACAAGCTCCTCGAGCATGGTTTGATAAGTTCAGTACCTTTCTTCTGCAATTTGGCTTTGAATGCAGCTTCAAGGATCCTTCTCTCTTTGTGTATCTTAAAAACAACAACATCATCATATTGTTGCTGTATGTTGATGATATGGGACTGACAGGGAATAATCCAGCCTTGATCAACGAACTTCTTGAGTCCTTGAACCAAGAGTTTCACATGAAGGACCTTGGCAGATTGAGTTACTTTCTTGGGATACAGTTCTATTATCACTCTGCAGGCTTGTTCCTCAATCAACATAAGTATGCTGAGGATCTTCTCCTAGCTGCAGGTATGGTTGATTGTGCTCCAGCAACAACACCTCTGCCACTGGAGCTCCAAAAGGTCAGGGGACAAGATGAGCAGTTCGATCAGCCAACTCTGTTTCGTAGCTTAGCCGGTAAGTTGCAGTATCTCACTCTCACTCGTCCAGACATACAGTTTGCAGTAAATCTTGTGTGTCAAAGAATGCACTCTCCAACTGTGGCTGACTTCCACTTGCTGAAGCGGATAATAAGATACATCAAAGGGACAATTGATTATGGAATTACCTATTCTATTGATACTGATTCTACACTGAGAGCCTACAGTGACAGTGACTATGCAGGCTGCCCGACCACTAGTCATTCTACTGGTGGTTTCTGCACCTTTCTTGGCAAGAATCTCATTTCCTGGTCCGCCAAACGACAAACTTCAGTCTCTCGCAGTTCCACAGAAGCAGAGTACCATTGTCTTTCTGATACAGCAGCTGAAGTTACATGGTTAAAGGATCTTTTGGATAACGTCGGAATGCCTCTCTCTCGTGTCCCAGAACTGTATTGTGATAATTTGTCCGCGGTGTATCTCTCTGCAAATCCAACACTCCATAAGAAGACCAAACACTTTAAAGTCCACTATCACTACGTACGTGAACAAGTTGCAGACGACACAATGGTGGTCTATCATATTCCTTCAGCTCATCAACTGGCCGATATCTTCACTAAGTCCTTGCCGGTTCAAATTTTTACCGATCTCAGGTTCAAACTTGGTATGGTCTCACCACCCACCCAAAGTTTGAGGGGGGGGGATGTAAGTTGTAAAACCCCAAATGGAGTCCAACAACAAGCTAAATTGGACCTTGAGGATGCTAAGTCCACTGTTGTTGCCTATGTTCAAATGGCATCTCTTGTTAACGGTAACAGAGGACAGTCACACACCACATGTGCTTTTCGTACAATCAAATAACCTAAGCGAGCTCATACTACGCTCCAAACTCAGAACAGGTTCAGTTCTCTTGCGTCACCGATCGCCTGCTGATGATGATGACATCTGTCAGCAATCTACCTAGTATTGTAATTTTTAGGTTAAACATCACTCTATTATATAAGAATAATGCTATGTAATCGTTTCTCAAAAAAATGAAGATATATATTTGAGCCTCTCTTTTTTCTGTATTATCTAGTGTTCTAAGCTCTTGCTTTCAACGGTTTGATATTTTGATCAGAAAATACACACATATTTATAAGTAAATCAGGTTTGATTTTTCAACAGAAAATACAAAATTTCGAATGACTATTAAGGGATAATTTTCATGACAGAATTTTCACGGATAACGATGCAACTGGTTTATCGTATATCGGTGGAAAAATTGAGTTATGTTCGTCGAAAACGTATTTCTTTATATTGTGAATATCATATTAATATATAAAAGAGTTGAGGTTTTACAAAATAAGCTTAACCTAGAAGATGTAACCTTGCCAAAAAAGAATAAAAAACAATAGTTAATTACAAGGAGGTGTTGGTGTCAAGCAACACAAAAAAACATCATAACCAGAGTATCATTAGGTTCCTGAATTGCTTCCTGGATCTTCCACTACTACTACGTATTCTTGTTTAATTATGTTCATATATTTTCAGTGACCAAACTATTCCAAAAAATCAAAACTATTCCAAAACATCAAAACATCCTACCTATTCCAAAAAATCAAACTTATATCTAAATTCTAAATATGACAATACGTACCCTATCATTTAATACATATTTTCTACAAAAAAAAAAGTTACATTAATGATTTAGGTTTTGACCCTAACACATTAATCTAGAAGTTTTTGTCCCTTTTGTTTTATTTTGACAATAAGAAGAGATCTTTTACTTTGTCTTCTTCGTTCTGTTTCGTTTCTTCTACACCAAAAACACGATTTATCTTATCGAATCTTTATGTTATAATTCAGTCGCTTGTGCTACGAATGCTTGTCTGTTAAGTTTTTAATTGCGATGGTACATGATCTGCTGTTTTTCTTTTTATCTTCTATTTTATAAATCGTGTTTGGGTTGAAAGTTACATAATAACAAGATTATAATCATGAATCCACTATATTTCACTGTTCCTATTCAAAAGTCCCAAACTATCATAACTCAATAATTGAGCGCCCAAAAAAAAATCATAACTCAATGCATGTGGTGTGAAGGGTATTAGATTATACATATGGATTTCAATTCAAAGCCGGCCACAACTATGAAAAATGTTGTAGCCGATGTTTCGTAGATTCTCTTTTTTTCGAAGACGTAACACACCAATCTATTTCCTTTTCTAGCAGAAATACTCTCACGTCTTCCTCCTCTATCTAGATGCATCGCACAATATCAGTCGTTAGGCTTTTTAGGTCATAGACTTTTTTCTTGTCCGACAAGTTATTGAGTTTTGGACTCATTTGTGAGTCATTATTTTGTTCTAAAAAGGAGCTTGTGTTCGCCGAGCACTTAATGTTGAATCTAGCGGAAGTAAATAGAGAATTAGAGAGTTTAGAAGAAGAGAAAGAGAATGAAAGGATAGAAGAAAGATTTTTATTAGAATAGTATGTTTACAATTTAGGCGCAAGCCTTTTAATAGGGAGACAACTAGGGTTTTCCCTTTACATTCGAATCTAAGTGATAAAGACATTAAGAGAGAGAGAGGGTTGATCCCCAAGGTGATAGTGGCCGCTCCTAGTCTCCTAGGATGAGACATGTGAGTGCGAACATGTGACTTTTCCTCCTTTTATCTCCTAACGACTATAAGAGATATTTAGAGATTTCTCATGATCGTATGGGCCTTAGATGAACAGGCCTATTATCTTCCTTATGTAACTTGGTGAGACTCGGCCTTATTAGACATATGTACGGGCGTCCGTACGGTTGTGGCTAAGTCCCAAACATGCCATGATCAATACTTCCCCTAAAGCTTAACCTAATGAATTGGCTAAGCTTGGAACCCATGAAGCATCACTTTATTAAAAACCTTAACATAGAAAACCTCATGGGATAAAACTATGTTAAGGGAAAAAGAGTGTGATGTCCATGTGTTAGAGAAGTCGATCATGGGCGTGTAAGGTCTACTAGTCCAAGTTTGCTATGAATGTGTTCACAAACCTTGGGACATGCAGCCTTGGTGAAGATATCTGTCAATTGGTCTTGACTCTTAGTGTGTCATGGACGTATCACTCCTTCAATTTTCTCTCGGACCTTATGACAACCTACTTCAATGTGTTTGGTTCTCTCATGGAAAACTGAGTTGGTGGTTATGTGAATTGCGGCTTCGTTGTCACAATGCATCGTGATCGGTTGTTTGGACTCAATACCAAGATCCTTGAGGAGTGCTTTAAGCCATGTGAGTTCATTTGTTAACTTCCTCATTGCTCGGTACTCAGCCTCCGCGATTGAACACGACACCACCTTGTGCTTCTTCGACTTCCATGTTACCAAGTTCCCACCTATGAACGTGCAATATCCAGTGGTAGAGCGTCTATCCAGTGTGTCACCAGCATAATCAGCGTCGCAGTATCCAACTATTTCAGTGCTTGAGTTCTTTCCCATCCAAATGCCTTGGCCTGGGCTCCCTTTGATGTAACTCAGGATTCTTTCCACCACACTCCACTGATACTTGGTTGGAGACTTCATATATTGGCTTACCTGATTCACAACATAACATAAGTCCGGACGTGTAATCGTAAGGTAAATCAACTTACCTACCAACAGACGATAGCGTGTAATGTCTTCATATGGCTCGTCCAATGGATCCAATGGCTTATCCTTGACTGTCTCTGTAACGACCCTCACCAATGGGTGAAATTTAAAATAAAAACCCCCTGGTCCAAGGACGCGCAAGGGACACAAATGGAAGGCAAGGGAGGAGAGTAGAAGAATTACAAAAGTAATGTCCGAGGAATTCTGGACGAGTCAAGAGATGACCAGTGGTACCCTGTACCATGTACCATGTACCGTACCGGACGTACGTACGCGTCAGAACGTACCGGCTGAACGCTGAACGACCAAGGATGTACGCGGACGCGAATGCAAGGTTGGAAGGAGCCCACTAATGGAGGATTAATTTATTCAAGGTGGAGGATTAATTTAATCTAATGGGAGTTAGTGGAGGAATTAAATAATCAAAGGTGGTTAGTGGAGTTTAGTGGGTGGATTAAAGAAATCAAGAAAACTTGATGGAATCAAGGTGTAAGCTCGTTTTTCCTCCATGTGTTTATACATGCTCTAATAGCGACTAAGGAGGAGAGAGTGCTCCACATGCATTGGCTGCCGCCACCCGCCTAAATCCTCTATAAATAAGCCTCCATCTCTCTCATTTTCGCATAAGCCATCAATGGGGTAAGGAGAGGAAATTTGAGAGAGAAAGTGAGCGAAAGAGAAGAGAAAGAAGAGAGGGTTCGCGAGGTAGAGAAGAAGAGAGTTGCCGCCGAAAGAAGAAGAAGAGAGGAGCAAGCTGAGACTATCGACAATCAGCCAAGGTTAAATCGATAAGGAAATCGATTCTAGCCGAAGAAGAAGATCCGAGAGTGTGCCGCGAGAGAAGCAGCGTCGAAGGAGACTGATCATCGACGGTTTACTGTGAGTTCAGGCACATACTTCGCCGGCTTAGTTGGGGAATTAAAGACATCCATCTAGTGCGCGGTTTGCATGAAGCATTTAGTTGCATTTACTTGAAATTTCTTTGGTATTTTTCTTGTTTAAATGCATGCGCATGAGGTTACATCGGTTACTAGATCGAAATGGTCTAGTGACAAGGGTGATAACTAGCTAAGATACTTGTAAACTTATGAGCTTAAAAATCATAAAAACTCAAGTATTAAGTTCGGTGAAGTCTTAAGGCGTCTTAGTCCGCGAGAAATTCCAGCTAAGCGTTGTAAGATTTGGTATTGCTATCCTTCCCATTCCGTACCACATACAGCCGCGACATGCAACCCATGTTCGTGTGTGTAGGGTTGGTTACAAAGAGCTCGGAGGTTACTGGGCTCGCTACCCTGGCCGAGGTTGTCTACACGACGGTGTGGCTTTGAGTGTTATCCGATCGCATGCCTTTGTGGTTGTGATTCGGAGAATCATGAGGGGTTAAGGGAAAAGGATGCATGCCGGGCCCAATAGAATCAAACTTGTTAAAACGGTTGTTTTAGTTCAAGTTAAATTGTTGCATGTTGTTGTTTGTTGTGCATGTAGTTGCGATTGCTTGTAAAACAATCTTGCTTGGCTTATTAGCTTCCGCATGTTGTCTCTGATTGTGGTGTAGTATGCGCTTGCTTATCAAATATTGTTGCATATGCTTACATGTTATTCGTATATGTTCGCATGTTGTTATCTATGTTCGCAAGTTATTGTTGTATGTTCGCATATTGTTGCTTATGCTTGCATGTTAGTTACTTATGCTTACATGTCCTTCGTATATGTTCGCATGTTGTTAATACGTTCGCAAGTTGTTGTGTGTTCGCATGTTGTTGTTTAAACTTGCATGTTGTTGTTTTTGGGGTTTGGGATTGGGGTTTAATTCTTTGCAGGAACCCTGAGCTCACTAAGTAATTTTAGATTACTTACGATAAATATTTGTGTTGCAGGTAACCCTAGAGGGAACTAGAGGGCGTGGTGAACGATAGGACTCCGGAATAGATTTTATTTTGTGTCTACTGTAAAATTCAAGTATGTTGTGTTGCAACCCAAACTTTGGCGTTAGGCCTTGTGAACTTTTGTGTACCGTTTGTAGTAAACTCTTTTAAGTATCAATGAATCGGATTTTCTTTAATCGAACGAGTTGTACTGATATAGACTCTGTCCGAGTCGGCTCAACACACGGCGTGTCCGTAGGGTTGCAAAGCCTTAAGGACGTGTCATGTGGTCGGGAACCTCACCAAAGGACCGGCCAAAGGGCTTGATTTGTTCTCGTACCCGGCTGGACCATTGGCGAATGTTTCCAAAGTAGCGTCTCGGGGCTGTGCTATGGCCTTGGTGGTCATAGTACGGTTTGGGGGCGTTACAGTCTCCCCCTTTCACTTGAGCTGATAGTCCTCAGGAAGTAGAGTGAGCGCTGGTTTAACGCCAAGTTTCCCTGTTTCACTCAATGCCTAGAAAATATTTGAGTTCACCAAGGTCTTTAATATCAAACACAGATTTAAGAAAGGTTTTAGTTTCAAGGATACCGTCCTTGTTATTACCAGAGACAATGATATAGTCCACATAGATAAGAACCATAACAATGCCGAGAGGACCTTGAAGAGTGAAAAGAGTATGATCGGCCTCAGAGCGTCTAAAACCACGAGTCTTGAGGGTAGAGCTCAGTTTGTGGTACCAAGCTCCAGGAGACTGTTTGAGGCCGTAGATGCCTTTGCGGAGACGAAGGACCTTGCCCAGAGCCACAATGTCTTCAAGTCCCAGAGGCGGTGTCATATAAATCTCCTCATCAAGTTCCCATTGGAGGAAGGCGTTTTTCACATCCATTTGCCAAAGATCCCATGAAAGATTCACGGCAAGGGAGAGAACAACATGTACAGTGTGCAACTTGGCCACCGGTGCAAAAGTCTTCGTATAGTCAGCCCCATACGTTTGAGTGAACCCCTGAGCAACCAAGCAAGCCTTGTAACGCTCGATGTCACCAGTACTCAAATACTTAAATGGTGAACACCCAGCGAGAGCTAACAGCTTTCTTGCCTTTTGGTAAGTCAGCTTCATCCCAAGTGTGGTTGCGGATCATAGCACCAGTTTCATCCTGAACCGCATCCAACCACTCCTTACTTTCACGCGCTTCATCAAAAGTTTGAGGAATATAATGTTCATCAATCTTGCTAATGAAGGCTTGGAAGTCTGAGGGTAGAAGGTCAAGCGAACATACATATTGGATAGGATGAGCCACGACTTGGTTATTATAGTACACACGCTTATTTTTCCATGTGGAGGGGTGAGACTTGACGCGGTCATTGCGGCGAAGAGGTTGTACCGGAACAATCTCCTCTTGGGCGATCGGTTGGTCGCCAAGGGAAGAAGCGGGACTCAAGATGGTAGGGGACTCATCATCACCAGTGTAGTTGGAAGAATCAGTAGGATGTGAGTCATGAGGTGCCATCGGAGTAGTAGACATAGGTGTATCCAAGGAGGGAGAGTCCACCGGTGTAGTTGCGGTGTTAGGTGACATCACCTTGTCGGATCCTTAAAGAACCGGTGTATTTCCAAGATATTCAAGAAGGAACCGCAAGCTTGTAGATCGATCATTAGGTGAACAAGAGAGATCTTTCAAATCATTACAGTCGCCCTTCTCAAAATAGCCAGCATGTTCCATGAACCTATAAACATCCACTTGGTGCTCTTGGCATCTAATTTGGTCCTTTGTTCACCTGAAAATAAGACAAAACACACGCAGCCGAACACACGTAAGTGATCCAAAGATGGTGTAACTTGGTTTAATACCTCAAACGGAGAGATATCTTGCAGAACTTTGGTTGGTTTCCGATTGATCAAGTAACAAGCTGTCATCACAGCATCTCCCCAATATCTTTTAGGAACATGTTTGTAAAACATGATCGATCGAGCAACTTCCATAAGGTGGTGATTCTTCCTCTTGGCCACCCCATTTTGTTGCGGTGTGTAGGGATAGCTTGTTTGTTATAGGATGCCATGCTTAGCTTCTTTGAATCTATGACCAGTGTATTTTGCTCCATTGTCCGATCTTAGTACCTTAATTTTGGCATTGAAGTGATTAGTAACATAATTCTGAAAATTAACAAAGGCATCATATACTCTATCTTTAGAAGGTAACAATGTGATCCATATATATTTAGATTTTTCATCAATAAGTCACAAAATACTTGTTGTTATCTCTAGATAGGCAAGGATATGTCCACACATCAGAATGTACTAAATCAAAACAATGTTCATAAATAGTAGTAGATTTAGGAAAAATAGATTTGCAATGTTTCCCAAGAAAACAAGACTCACAACTTGAGTTATCAAATGAGACACGAGAGTGAGGGTGGCCTAATCTAGCATGCCAAACATCAGTTGAATCACTAACAAGACTAGTTTTAAAAGAAACACAAGGAGAGGAGCTTGGTGTAATTTTCTCTAGGACATAGAGGTCGCCATTAGCATTTCATTTCCCAAGAACCTTTCCACTCTCAATATCCTGAAAATGCACACTGTTAGGACCAATAATAGTATAACAATTTAAATCAGTAGTAGCCCTTTTTACCGATAAGAGGTTTGATGTAAAATTAGGCATAAAGAAAGCTTTGGAGTTCTTATCAAATAATTTAAAGTCTCCTACTCCCTTAACAGGTATACGGTCTCCATTTGCAATAATAACACTTCCTAGGGCCGGTTTTATGTTGTTTAATGAACTAGGGTTACTTATCATGTGATGAGAAGCATCAGAGTCAACAACAAGCGATCTATTAGGTTTAGAAGCAAAGAAAGTGGTACCAGAATCCTTAAGTGTTGCAATTGATCAAATGAGGGCCTCTAGGTCTGATTTCCTCACAAGGTCCCCATAGGATGCGGCCATGACAGTAGCGTTTCCTTGGTTTTCAGCACCAGATCCTTGTCCGTTTGTCCCTTCTTGAGAGAGATGCGCCTTGAACTTGGCCGGTTTGAGATGAGGGTGAAGAATCCAGCACTTGTCCTTCACATGACCCCTTTCTTACAATGGTCACACACCACCACTTTTATTTCCTCTTGTTTGTAGACTCCTTTGTTGGCGGTGACTAGGTCTTCCTTCCCACTAAAGAGCCCCAATGAACCTTGTTCCTTTTGTACTCAAGAACACACATCTTCAAGAGTGGGGAGCTTGTCGCCTCTTAGGATGTGCTTAATAAGGTCATTGAACGCCGGATTCAAGGTGAGAAAGAGACCAAAGACTTTCTCCTGCTCTTTTCTCTCGTTGAGGATGGCCGGATCTATTGTGCTTGGTCGAAGCATCTCAAGTTCAGCCCATAAGGACCTAAATTTCCCAAAATGCTTCGTGAACTCCAAGTCTTCTTGGTGGAGACAGTTGATAGCTTTCTTGACCTCAAAGACACGAGTCAAGTTAGTCACATTTCCATACACATTCGCAAGCGTATCCCACAACTCCTTGGTCGTCTCGCAATATGAGTATGCTTCAAGGATGGGTGCGTCAAGCGAGTTTTGAAGGATGGCAAGCACGGTCTGATCTTCTTGGAACCATTTGACTTCCTTTTCCAGTTCAGCCTCCTTATCTTCTTCCTTTACTTCTTTGCCGTCTTCTTTGTTGGCTTTCTTGGGGAGTTGGTCCGTTTCGATGTGGATCCATAGTCCCCGGCCACTAAGAGCGGTCTTCGTGGTCCGTTTCCACAATAGGTAGTTTGCACCTTTCAATACCACTGGAGTAACGATTGGTTTAGTGTTCTCCATAGCAAGAGAATAGCAAGAACTAGAATATTATCTAATCGGTTTAAAGTTTTGAGAATAGTAGAGTAGAAGAGAATCGAGTGTAGAATTTAGTAGAATAAGAAGAGTATGTTTAGAGAATCAAGATCGAGAAACATGCTCTGATACCATGTTGAATCTAGCGGAAGTAAATAGAGAATTAGAGAGTTTAGGAGAAGAGAAAGAGAATGGAAGAATAGAAGAAAGATTCTTATTAGAATAGTATGTTTACAATGTAGGCGCAAGCCTTTTAATAGGGAGACAACTAGGGTTTTCCCATTACATTCGAATATCTAAGTAATAGAGACATAAAGAGAGAGAGGTTGATCCCCAAGGTGATAGTGACCGCTCCTAGTCTCCTAGGATGAGACATGTGAGTATGCAAACATGTAACTCTTCCTCCTCTTATCTCCTAACGGTTATAAGAGATATTTAGAGACTTCTCATGATCGTATGGGTCTTAGATGAACAGGCCTCTTCTCTTCCTTATGTAACTTGGTGAGACTCGGCTTTATTAGACATATGTACGGATGTACGGACGTACGGATGTCCGTACAGTTGTGGCTAAGTCCCAAACATGCCATGATCAATACTTAAAAGTGTCACCCTACCGAATAACTTGATTGTAATTGAAACATTAAAGCAATAAAGAAGATGAAATGTGGTAAATTATTTATTTTTTGTTCTGCATTGAATTATTTTTTTTTTTAAATTAAATATGAGAAAGGAGGAAAGGGATGATGACCTCTCACCTCAAATATACACAAAAGATAAGAAAATGGTTACGTGTTACACTAATTCACCATTTATCCCTATATCCATGCATGTGTTACTATACTTTCTCCTTTTACTATTAATTTATCTTAGTTTCTCATTTAAAAGTGTTGCAATTAATTGTTATTGATTTGTTGTGTATCCATTTAGAAAGCCCCTTTGTCTCAAATCTCAATGAAGTAGACCTAACGTAAAATCTTTCACTTTATTAATAGTATCTATATGTATTAATAGTACAAAATCAACAAAAAATCTTTCACTTACACATGTATATATTCAATGTTTGGATCTATATTGTTTACTTTGCATTTAATAACTTTTTCCAAAGGAAAAAAAATAAAGATCACTAAAGTTATTTTTCTTTTCTTAGCACAGGATAAATACAGGTTCTCTTCTCCTATGTTATCAGAGCTAAAACTCAAAACTAAACTGAAAACAGAAGACCTCATGTCTCCGCTGGTGAACCTTCCGTGGGAATTAGAGGAAGACATACTCTCTCGTCTCCCACCTCAGTCTCTCGTTCGGTTCAGAACCGTATCTAGAAAATGCAACTCTCTTTTCAACGACAAGACTTTCATCAACAATCACTTGTCTCGCTCCCGTCCCCAGTTCATCCTCTTGACCACTTCCAAGATTTATTCAATAGACATCATCGATCACGACAGCATCGATCCAACGATAGAGGTCCGTGAGATACCCTCCTTCTCATATATTCCAAACAGAGAAACAAATTACAATCATAGAACCATCGTGACTACTTGCGATGAGTTCTTGCTTTGTAACTATCGGTTTGTAGAGAGCAAGACAGCTCTCTGGAACCCATGGTTGAGACAGGTTAAATGGATCGAGTATTGGGACAAAGAGTTCTGTGTTTTTGGGTTAGGATACGATAATACTAGACCCGAAAAGGTATACAAGATCTTAGGCTATTTGTTTTGTCACCGTAAATTCTTTAGTGATCAGAGAGTTGGGATCTACGAGTGTGCTTCCAACTTGTTGAGGTTTATTAATAGACCTGAGGATTACGACTTCCCCTTATCTGAAGTGGCTAAAATATCAAATGTGTCTTTAAATGGAAACATCTACTGGATTACTTGGGGTAGGTCTAAGATTAATGAGTACTACTACATCCGAATGTTTGATTTCTCGACGGAGAAATTCAAACCATTATGTCTCCTTCCGTGTCAAAAGAACCCTCATATTAATGAAATTATCCTCGCGGTTTATAAGGGAGATCGGTTTTCGTTGTTAGAGCAATGCGGTGTAACAAGGGAGATTGGGATATGGGTAACTAAGGAGAGGATTAGTAACACCAATGGGGATGGTGGCCGAGAGGGCGTGGTTTGGATAAAGTTGATGACCTTGTCAATAGCTAACTTGGCAAAGCTATATAGTGAGCATGTTTATCGAGCTAGTTACTTCATTTATGAGAAGACCTTAGTCATGTGTCGTGGCGAAGATGAAACTGGAGTGGCTTGCATCTTTATCGTGAGGGAAGATCAATGCAAGAAGATTCAAATAGATCCTCGGATTGGTAAGTGTTGTCACTGTGTTTATACTCCAAATTTGGTCTCGCTTCCTTTATTTGGAGGTTAGATTGTTGAGGTTAGAATATTTCTTATATGCTCCTTGGGGATCATCTGATGTGATACTCGGAGTTGCTTCCTCTTTTAGTAATTTCTTAACCATTTTCGGTTACTCCCTCTGGATATTTATGTAATATCGAGGTTTAGGTGAACCCTTCTTAATTGAATAAATAATTAAAGATATTTATATTACTGGCCGAGAACTTTTCTTACATAGGCCTTTTCTTCATGACTGTTTTATTCGCTGGTTAATTTACCTATTTTAACATTTATTTTAACATTTGTATAGTATTCTATATGATAGCTCCGGTTTAAAAAATGGATCGGCTATTGCATGTATTGATATGACCGAAGTGTCCATTTAATAAACAAGAAAAACAAAAAAACTGATAGCTTGTCAAGTAATTAATTAATTCATGAGAAGCTAGGTTTAATCTTATAACTCGACACATTACGACACATATGGTTGTCAAAAAAAAAACAAAAAAGCAAAAAAACAAAAAAAAAATATTACGACCCATGTGTAGTAGATACTACAAGATTTCGAGTCTACCTTGAAATACTCACAGAAAAGCCTCGAGAAGATCACGAAAAAATTTAATCACAAAATTTTGTTCGTAGCTATACGAGATTTTTTCGTGGCTAATTTGTAAACTACACAGAAAGTAAAATTTCAACCCTATACTGCAACTTTTACTTCAGTCGAGATATATGTTCGTTACGATTTAAAGTTTCCACATGTTGGAATCGATTTAGCCTGAAGAATAATTGACTCAAACTAAGCCGTCATCTACTTCTACGACTACTATCAACGTTGTTGATTTAATGAGAGTTCGACTTTGCGACGATCACAAGTCTTTGATTATTTTCTCGCAGTCAGAGTGTTTATTTTGACATATCTTTTTGATTTATAATTTCGCTTTTGCGAATTTTTTCTTGATCTCGTTGTCGCGAGCTATTACAGTGGTGACATTCTATTTGCATCCACTGATTTGAGCACTACAAGCTAGCGTAATGACATGCCAAACCGGAGTTGTTGTGAATGTGAATTGGAGGTCTAATGTGGGTGATGACTCATAAAGCTTGTAAAGTTTATTCAAAATAAGTTTAGTCAATTAACCAAGCTCTAGACCTTGGTCCAAGAAGACTATGGACCTTGATCCAAAACTTTCTGGTTAATCAGAAGTTTAAAACAAAAGGTACAAGATATATAGAAAGACAATATTAAAACATGATCATCACCACCTTGTTCATCTAGTTTTCCCCCCATTATGAGCATTTATTGAGCATGAGGAACCGGGGAAAAGTATGCTCCAAGAGCATGAAGAGCATAATAAGCAGACCGTCCATGGAACCCAACAATAGCACAACCTTTCTTTTCAAGCTCGAATTCAACAGGACTCCTGCAAAACTCATTTCCAAATGTCGGAGAGGTCCTCCCTTTAGATGTTTTGAAACTTAACGATGTAATCACCGTACGATCACCTTCAATATAAACTCGTGTGCTAGTTCCCTTCACGGACATGAGAGATTCATTTGGATAGTCCAGGACAAACTGCAATGAAAAAGGCTTCATATATAAGCCACAATTCAAGAACACACATAGAAAATATATATGCTTGACGAATGTTTAAGTAGTAGGAATTGTGACCTCTCTTTCTTGTACGTCAGATAAAGCTTTTACCCCGTGCTCACGAGATTCCACTTTGCCACCGTTATCGTACTCGAACCTCACACACCTTATATAAAGACCATCATAATAAACGTACACCTTTCTTACTCCTTGGAAAGTACCATCATCCCAAAGGTAGCCTGAATTACCATTATCGTAAAGTTCTCTTTTAGCACTATCTTTGTATTCCAATTTAGTTATAGGAAGTGATGTGAAATATGCTCCAAGGGAATATAGCGTCTTCTCGGCATATCCATGAAATCCAATGATCTTATGACCGTTGCATCCAAGTGAAAACTTTGTACCCGTTTCGCCATCATCATCATCGTCGTCGTCCTTGCCTCCCATCATTTCGGAAGTCTTCATGTTGGTTTTGAACTGAAGTGCTTGAATCACACCGGAAGTCTCGTTGTAGTAACCGTCAATAGACAGTAGATATTCGTTGTCAGCATGGTTAATCTCAAACTACAAAAAAAAAAAAAAAACATGGTAGATATACATTACATTAACATACATGATTTATATATCTCAAACTACAAATTTTTTTTTTTTAAAACATGGTAGATATACATTACACACACAAAATCACATATTGAACCCAATGATACAATAATGCATGATATATAATTAGTAAAAAAAATATAATCAAGAGTTACTTATAGAAAACCCACAAAAAGCCACAGATAAAACCACGAAAAAACCACGAAATTATAGCCATGCATGGAAAAAAACCATGAATTCTTTTCGTGTCTATATAGGCATTTTCATGACTTTTTTATGGCTTGTTAAGTCTGATAACAACACTCTAGTACAAACTATCACCAGACTATTAACTCTTTAGTCACCAAATTTAAATAAAGTTTAATTTTATTTACCGGCTCCAGCGTGTTGCCTCCAGCCGTGCTAGAACCATGGACTAGCACTTTCGGATGTCCAGCCTTGTCCACATAATCGAATTGGATGCTCTTTATGCCTTTTGAAGTAGTTCGTAAATGAATCTTTGTTAAAGCTTCATAGTCCGCTCCATCATTCCACTCCTTGCCTCCCTTTCCTCCTTTTGCTTCCATTTTAGTTGGAGTAATGCTTGTAACATATGCTCCAAGACAGTTCAGGTTTGACTTAGCAGATCCATGAAACCCAATGATTTTCTTGCCAGACAAGGCTAGTTTAAAGTTATAATCATAGTTCTCATATCCCATGATTTCATGGACCTTCAAGTTTGTTTTGAATTGAAGTGCTTGAATCACATGGCGGTTGTGGTAGCCCTCAACAGATACAAGATATTCACCATTGAAATGATCAATCTCAAACTTCAAATAAATAAAAAAAGTAGTTCAAAAAAAAAAGAGTTAAATATTATTCTCATGAAAAGCTAGAATAAAGGGAATTTAATTAGAATAATTCAAAGTCTTACCATCTGTGTGAAACCTTGATTTGAGAAACCATGGAATGATTCATCTATCAGTTGTCCGGTCCCAACATAGCCAAACTTGATGAATTGTATGCCTTCACGATCACCTCGTACATATATCTTTGTTACACCATCATGGTCTGATCCATCATCCCAATTATATTGGGTTTGTGGATTCTTTTCCCCTTCCGCTTCCAACCTTTGTGTCATCTTGAATAGTTTCGTATCTTGAAACATCAAAAGGTGTTGTGTTTGCTTAGTCAATATATAATTGACATCAACACAAACATGTGTTTCTTTACGTTGGGAGATTTTTTTTTCTTAAGATTAAACCATTTCAAGCCAAGAATCAAACAAGATCTACATCGAAGGAAGAAACATAGTAGAAGAAAATCAAGTTTCTTGGGTGAAAAGGGGAGAAACTCCAACTTTTTTTTTGTGTGCAACCCTGAAGCCCTCCAACTCTTATCTCATATATACAATTAGAAGATTTTATATGCTCTTAAATTATCAAAACTATGCTCATTACAATTATAATTATGTATTCAAGAATATGGTGCTCAAACATTAGCCTATAATAAAAGAAAATATGCATAGAGATATATAGAGAAAGAGAGTTGACCTATGATTGTCGTTGAAAGAGAAAGAGATGATGAACAGAGAGTGCTATGGAGATCTATAAGATGAAGGTGTCTTAGCTTTGGCTAATCGTACAAATTATATAGAAGCTCTTGCTTCCATAATCAACAATGTATAATATTGTATTTAAACATTAAGCTTGATAAAAAAATATTAAGAAAAGGAATTATTATTATAAGACCAAATGAAGTCTTCGTCTTCCCTCCTATATAATATTGTTATGCAGGATTTTAATTCAATTCACGATTTAAGAAAACATACATTATGCAATAATTGAATCCCACTTGCAATTTTATTTAGTTTAAATTTTATCCCGTCAACTGTTGTATATATATTTTTTTCAGCAACTTGTATTTATTTCTTGGATCTGCAGGTAAAAGAATTCGATGCAGCTTACTTAAATAGAGGAAGTTGTTGTCAACACGACTTCCCAGCTTAAATTATTAGTTGCTCCAACACATTTTCTAACACTAATGTTTACTTGGGTCTTTAATCAACACTAACGTTGCTAGAGTCTGTCCACAAATCAACTTTTTGGTGTGACGACTGACGAGGAGCTGACACATCAATCAAAGAAAAATATAGAACACAACCCATTTAGGTACAATATCACATTCAAATCTATATAAAGGAAAAAAGGTACTATTAATGGAATTGAATAAAATCACTATGCAAACAAAAAAATAAATCAAATTGGTTTGAAGATTTAAAAACTTAAAAACATTTTTTTTAATTTGATTTGGATTTAATTTCATGTTGTAAATAGTGATATCAAACATATACTTCTTTTTTTTGGTAAAATGTTAAGTTTTATATCTTTTTTTAATTTGTGACAGAAGTTACATAGAATAAAAGTAACATAAAAAATACCAAAATCTATAGAATAAACAGACAACAACTAAACAGTTAAATATAAAACTTAAACCCAAAAGAAAAACAGAAGAAGAAATACCGATTCCAAAGTGTCAAACTTGAAAATTTTCATGATTTCCACAATTTTGAAGAGATGAAGTCTCATCCTAGTTGCCACAAGTAAACCCTAACAATGGCCATCCTTCAAAACCTCTTTATAAGGCGCCTAAAGTTATTTTTCTTTTCTTAGGAGAGGATAAATACACACTACAGGAACTAAGGGTATTAATAGCGGCCGTAAAAACGCTCTGAGTTTACAATTATAGCGTTTCCTAAAACGCTCTGAGATTGCCCGTTATAGTAGGTCGGACACTTTTAATAGCAGATTGCCGGTTTGCTATAGTTAACTATACAACGGTAGCGTTGTCTACTGTGCAATTGTTAATATTTATAATAACGTGATACAAATGTTATTAAAACTCATTAATTTGATTTTACCTATAGCAAATGTTTCATGTTATTAGTTTGTTTCTAAATTATTCAAAATTTATTTATTAAAATGAATTACGAATTATTTATTATTTAAAATAAAAAATTTTATTTCGAATATTTGTAAAAAAACTAATAAAAATTAATACAAAATATATAAATATATTTAAATGTTTAGAAAACCATAACAAATTTCATTGTTTACAGAAACCACAAACACCTATCAATCTACCACTAACAAGCCTTCACAATCATCCCTAACATAAACACTATCACCATCACAAGATTCATCATCCAAATCTTCGACTTCTTGGACAGGCAAAGGTGCAACACCTAAATCCTCTTCTGTTTCCAACTCATGAAAACCTCTAGTTGGTGCTCTCATAACAACATACCAATTTGAATTATCATCTTCCCTAGAATAGAAAACCTGTTTTGCTTGAGAAGGTAGAATGAATGGATCTTTCAAATAGGCTGTTTGGTTCATATGAAGGTTGACAAGAGTGAAACCATCTTCCCCCTTCACACCATTCCCTGTGTTGGCCCAATTGCATCTAAACAGCGGCAATTTGAACATGTGATAGTCCATAAGTAAAATCTCCTTTATCACTCCATAATATGTAAGCATATCGGCGACTTGTCTCATATCTCGAGCACTTGATCTACACATGCTAAATGCTTCATAAGTTACTCCACTGTTTTGTGTCTTCCGCGTAACCACATCTGTGTGAAACCGTTGCCCATTAACGATAAATCCTTTATGTGCTAAAGCAACATTTCTTGGTCCAAATGCCAACCACCTTATCTCCTTAGAATGACTATTTGTTGAGTCTGAATGAATCTGCCACAGTAAAATTCCAACCTTGATCATCAAGCTGAAGTACTAAAATGATATTCATGAATACCAGTCATCAAGATACAACCTAAGCTAACCAATCACTAAGCAAAACATGATCATGAAACTAACAATCTGTGCCAAGAAAACTAGTCATCCAGCTACAAGCTAAGCTAACCAGTCATTAATCAAACATGATCATGAAGCTACCAATCTGTGCCAAGAAACCATTCGTCAAGCTACAAGATAAGCTAACAATCTGGTCCAAGAAGACCAGCCATCAAGCTACAAGATAAGCTAACCAGCCATCAAGCAAAACATTATTATGAAGCTAACAAGCTAATCAGTCAATTTAACAAGCTGTATAACAAATAATCAAAAAGACAAGTTGCATCTGGAAACCTTTATTTTAAGCCATTATGCAAACTGCTCAGTATGGTTTTTCCATTACAAAGTTCCATTTTTAGCACATCGAGAATCATTAGCTTCTAATTCTTCCAAATGCATCCTGATTTTACATTAAACAACAGTTTTGAGAATGGAATTTTAATAATATTTAGTAGATGAAACATAAAGGGTTACCTCTTACTCAATATAAGGATCCAAAGATGTCATGTTCATTAGCACATAGCGATGTGAAGTGTCTCTATCTTTATCTGATAGGGTAACTTCTATACCCTTCCATAGAGGTCGACCTTCAACCACGCCTCTATCAGCCTCAATATCTTCATTGCGATTAACTGTTTCTTGAACTGGTACTGAATCTTTAAGGAAGTGTAAACAAAATGCAACACATTCTCCAGCTAAATACCCCTCAGCCATACATGCTTCTGGCCTTGCATGATTCTTAACAACAGCCTTAAGTGTTTTCATGTACCTATAACTCAGTCAAGAAATGAATATTAGTTCAACATAATTGCAGGAAATACATATATTGAAGCAAATGAGTACATCAAACCTTTCGAAGGGATACATCCAGCGGAAATGTACTGGTCCTCCCAAACGTGCCTCTTTTGATAGATGAATTTGAAGGTAGAACATGATGTCAAAAAGGGATGGAGGGAAGAAACGCTCCAGTTGACACATTGTTTCCACAAACTCTGTCTCCATTGCCATTAGTTTCTCCAGGTCGATGATGCGTTGACACAACCTGTTGAAGTAACTGCATAATCTATTGATGGCAATCCTAGGACTCTTATGTAACAACCCTTTTAATGCAGCCGGTAAAAAATTCTGTACTAGGACATGATGATAATTCAGATCCAACAATAAGAAAATATGGTGCGCAAACTTACTTCACACCGTCCCGCAGTCAAAGTGTTTATTTAGACGTATCTTTTTGATTTATAATTTAGCTTTTGCGTTGATCTCGTTGTCGCGAGCTATTATGGTGATGATATTCTATTTACATCCACTGATTTGAGCACTACAAGCTAGTGTAATCACTTGCCAAAATGGGAGTTGTTCTGAATGAGAAAATGAAGGCCTAATATGGGTGATGACTCATAAAGCTTGTAAAGTTTATTCAAAATAAGTTTAGTCAATTAACCAAGCTCTAGACCTTGGTCCAAGAAGACTATGGACCTTGGTCCAAGAAGACTATGGACCTTGGTCCAAAACTTTCTGGTTAATCAGAAGTTTAAAACAAAAGGTACAAGATGTATAGAAAGACAATATTTAAGAACTAGTTCCCCCCCCCCCCCCCCCCCCCCCATATCTTGAGCAGTTATTGAGCACGAGGAATCGGGAAAAAATATGCTCCAAGAGCATGAAGAACATAATAATCAGACCGTCCATGGAACCCAACAATAGCATACCCTTTCTTTTCAAGCTCGAATTCAACAGGACTCCTGCAAAACTCATTTCCAAATGTTGGAGAGGTCCTCCCTTTAGATGTTTTGAAACTCAACGATGTAATCACCGTA
The DNA here is from genome assembly GCF_030686135.1 of Camelina sativa. Taxonomy (NCBI): domain Eukaryota; kingdom Viridiplantae; phylum Streptophyta; class Magnoliopsida; order Brassicales; family Brassicaceae; genus Camelina; species Camelina sativa. The sequence goes on along the minus strand of NC_141880.1, from coordinate 26,649,268 downwards.
CGATCACCTTCAATATTAACTCGTGTGCTAGTTCCCTTCACGGACATGAGAAATTCATTTGGATAGTCCAGGACAAACTGCAATGAAAAAGGCTTCATATATAAGCCACAATTCAAGAACACACATAGAAGATATATATGCTTGACGAATAATTAAGTTGTAGGAATTGTAACCTCTCTTTCTTGTACGTCAGCTATATCTTTTACCCCGTGCTCACGAGATTCCACTTTGCCACCGTTATCGTACTCGAACCTCACACACCTTATATAAAGACCATCATAATAAACGTACACCTTTCTTACTCCTTGGAAAGTACCATCATCCCAAAGGTAGCCTGAATTACCATTATCGTAAAGTTCTCTTTTAGCACTATCTTTGTATTCCAATTTAGTTATAGGAAGTGATGTGAAATATGCTCCAAGGGAATATAGCGTCTTCTCGGCATATCCATGAAATCCAATGATCTTATGACCGTTGCATCCAAGTGAAAACTTTGTACCCGTTTCGCCATCATCATCATCGTCGTCGTCCTTGCCTCCCATCATTTCGGAAGTCTTCATGTTGGTTTTGAACTGAAGTGCTTGAATCACACCGGAAGTCTCGTTGTAGTAACCGTCAATAGACAGTAGATATTCGTTGTCAGCATGGTTAATCTCAAACTACAAAAAAAAAAAAAAACATGGTAGATATACATTACATTAACATACATGATTTATATATCTCAGACTACAATTTTTTTTTTAAAAACATGGTAGTCAGAGTTGGTAGATATACATTACACACACACAGACACAAAATCACATATTGAATCCAGTGATACAATAATGATATATAATTAGTACAAAAAATTTAGTTAAGAGTTACTTATATAAAAAAATAAAACCCACAAAAAGCCACGAAAATATACTAATATAGCCACACTAAAAAAAAAAAACTAAACACGAAATTATAGCCATGCATGGAAAAAGCCATAATTATTTTCGTGTCTATGGCTTCGTGACTATTCCATGATTTCATGGACCTTCAAGTTTGTTTTGAATTGAAGTGCTTGAATCACATTGCGGTTGTGGTAGCCCTCATCAACAGATACAAGATATTCACCATTTAAATAATCAATCTCAAACTTCAAAAAAAAAAATGTAGTTCAAAAAAAAAAAAAGTTCAATATTATTCTCATGAAAAGCTAGAATAAAGGGAATTTAATTAGAATAATTCAAAGTCTTACCATCTGTGTGAAACATTGATTTGAGAAACCATGGAATGATTCATCTATCAGTTGTCGGGTCCCAACATAGCCAAACTTGATGAATTGTATGCCTTCACGATCACCTCGTACATATATCTTTGTTACACCATCATGGTCTGATCCATCATCCCAATTATATTGGGTTTGTGGATTCTTTTCCCCTTCCGCTTCCAACCTTTGTGTCATCTTGAATAGTTTCGTATCTTGAAACATCAAAAGGTGTTGTGTTTGCTTAGTCAATATATATTTGACATCAACACAAACATGTGTTTCTTTATGTTGGGAGATTTTTTTTCTTAAGATAAAACCATTTCAAGCCAAGAATCAAACAAGATCACATCGAAGGAAGAAACATAGTAGAAGAAAATCAAGTTTCTTCGGGTGAAAAGGGGAGAAGCTCCGACTTTTTTTTTTGTGCAATCCTGAAACCCTCCAACTCTTATTATCTCATATATACAATTAGAAGATT